>NW_026623577.1:382926-400882 GCF_030028575.1 Malurus melanocephalus | reverse complement strand
AAAAAAAAAAAAAGGAAAAGAACTTTTGGAGCCAGTGAGAAAAAAGTCAAAAAGACGTAGCATGACAAAGTAACAAATGCAAAGGTAAAAATGACAGAAGATGTCTTTAAATTGCGTGCAAGAATCCAAACATCATGAGGGGAGCAACAGTTAGAAATGGAAGAATTTTAAAATTACCCAAAGCAAAGTGAAGAGAGAATATTAAGGAACCTTTACAAATAGGTAGAGAATATTTTCTCTGAGTAGAAGAGTGAAAAAATTACTTAAATCAGAGCTATCCAGAAATGAATTAAAATCAGTGAGTTCCAGTGATGCCTMGATGGGCTTATCTAAAACAGAGGCTAGGCAAAATTAAGAGAATAAAAAGTGGTTATATTGATTGAAGGGCCTTCAGGTACATTTAGGGCAGTCACAGCCCACCCAGGGGCTACACCCAAAAGGACGACAGGTCATGGATTTTTCATACTTTACAGGTTTTGTCCATTTGCATATWKGGGGTTAATCCTCCAGTTACAGCTTCAGGTAATGAAGTAATTTACTCCAAGTCTGTTCTCCCCAATTCACTGTTGTTTACATATCTTGAGGCCTGAGGCAGTGAGGTGTCCTTGAGTTTTGGGCCTGGAGAGGAATTTTTTCTCTAAAATGAGAGAACAGTAGCTTAGTMCTGTATATGGAGTCTAGAGTTATTCACTAAAGAATTACAGGATTACAGATACATGAAAAATATAGAAGCTAAAATCCTATGGCATCACCAGTCCAGAGGGAAACTTTAAAGCTAGATTTTGGAAAGCAAATATGGTTCAGTCTGTCATCATTCCCTTTGAATCCAGTGACATAACTGGTGCTGAACTGTGTAAATCTGTAAGGAGGAAGATAAACCCATCACTGATGATAATTTAAAGCATATGATTAACAAGGAAGGAAAAGCAGAACTACCTCTCTGGTGCCATCAGTCACAAATCAGCCAGGCCTAACTCAAGGTTGCAAAACTTGGAGAATCTGACAAGCTTACAAAAATACACCAAAAGATTCTTCTGACAGACACTGCAGTCCCCTTCAGGCGAAGGAGTTTTAAGGCCTATTGCAGAAGCACTTGAATTGGGAACAGTTGAAAAAATGCCCAAGAAAGAATAATGCTTTTCTGAGAACAGAAGCAAAAAGGAATGCATATTCCTGTGCTTAGATCATTCAATCAAGGGCTGTGTGGATTAACCTTGTGGGAGGCAACATAAGCCTGCAGCCAGCTCCAAGAGCTAATACTGTGTTGAAATTTTGAAATGCAAATCTTGAGGAGCAATTATGCWAAAATTCTTACTAGGCAAGTTTTTGGGGAAACCTTAAAAATAAATTGTAAAGAACCGCATGTGGCAGCACTGTGTAGAACAGTAATTGCTATGCCAGGGGAAAGAAATGAAAGGAATGTGCTAAGAATGTCATCTCTGACTCTGCTATGAAACACTGAAGTTCCCCACAGCATGAARTGAGAGCTAACAGAGCACTGTAACCGTCAGTACAGGCACACATCCCTTCCTACAGCAAGAGGAGAGCTGGGCATTAGAAGCACAAGCTCCAGACCTGGGAGAGCACCCTGATCCACAACAGAGAGCAGGGGCAGCTCCAGAGCACGTCTGGAAGTTTGAACCCTCACAACTACACAACACACCATAAAAAACGAATGGGGCACTCTGCATACCTGATTTTGCTTAGGAATAAAGATCAAGCCCTCTCTTCAAACATCTTCAGCAAGTCTGGATTAGGTGAAATTGATTCCCAGTGAAGACCTGCAAGTGGGACCAACCAACGTTCTGACATTTGATTGTTCAGGATAAAAGAAGCATGCTGGTTTTTTAAGCTCCACAGCAATGTGACTTCTTGCAATGAACAAGAAACCTCAGGTTCTTTTTTGCACTCTGATCCACTCAGAGGAGAATTTACAATTTACCTTTATGGTTACAGTTAAATTTGCCTTWACAACTGTCTAATTTTCACAATTTGCATGGACCGATTGTTGGCCCTCAAGTAGGTTACTGTGCTCAACAGGCTGCTGAAATGTCTGCCATTTGGCCATTACTAAAAAAATTAAAAAAAAAAAAATTAAAAAAGAAAAAAAAGAAAACCAAACCAAACAAACCAGGAATGGAGCCTAGTGAGCCATTTCCTTCCACCTACATCCAATATTCCCCGTGTGCTGCCTGTCCCAAGCTGGAGGAAGTGTAGTCTGGTTAGCTCCCAGCATCAGTATGAAGAGCAGCCACGGACAGTAACATCAGCCCAGGTGCCTTCTGGACAGGAGAATCACAGAAACAAAAGAAAAGGGCAACAACCCTGTCTTTGATCAATTGCTGTCTGCTTATGAAGATGGTCCCTTCAGACAGGGTGCTGTGACAATTCTGGCAGGCTGCCTGTGATCCCAGCAKGTGCTCTGTCTGTATTAGAGAGGCACTATCCAAACTTGTTCTCAGAATTTCAGCCACACACACAGCCTCAATGCAGAAGGGCACTAGTAAGGGAGAGTGTGAGCACTGTGTGTGATAGTGCACACAGAAGCAGGGCCCAGGAAACCTGGTTCCTTCTACTGCATGTTTCATCTCTCTCRGGGACTGAAGGACCTGCCATTTCTCCAGCACCTTGGCTTTGCATGTGAGAAGCATGGGAAAACACTGCTCACATTCTTTTGAAGAACACTTGGGCTGTGATGGGAATTGAAAGGAGACACTGCTGTGGCTAAATACATGCAAACCTCCTTCCCAGTGCTGGATTGATGCAACATAAAATATATGTAAACTCTAACCTCCTGAACTAGCACAGTATTAAATTAGAGGCACCACCTTAACTCTGCTCTCGTGTGTGTGCATCACAGCACATCTCTGATGACACAATTATATATGGCTTCTAAAATAATGTATTAGGCAGTTTTGTTCTACAGCCTTATTTATTACTTCTGAGTCTGTTGTCTCTACTTAATCTTTTCTTGCCTGGAAGAACATCACTCCATCAGTGAATCAGCATCTCCAGAGAGGAAATGAAATGGAGACACATTCTTAATATACAGCAAATCGCTGTCTTAACACTCAGTTAATGTTCCACAGTGGATTAAGAATTATTGTCCTAGTATTTCAGCTTAGTCCAGATTTAGTGCCCCAGTGGAAGAATTAAGGAGTAGATGAAACAGTGCATGTAATGCTGCTTTCTAGAGCAATACAGGAGCATGTTGCTATCACAGTCACTAAGGCAGGTATGTAAAAATCAAGGAGCTGTTGCAAAGTGGTTCCCTTTTCACAGATGTTCAAGTAAGGGGAGAAAATGCATTTGGATACATAAATAAATTACAGTGGTATTGCTAAAAAGCAAATAAAGATAAATTGGTCAAACAAAATTATTTTACTGCATGCAGAAATATGAGTCGTGCCTCCACGGTCCATGTGTTTTTTACAGATCATCCAGTTTGGTACTACCTGGAATGGGTGCAAAAGAGACTTTACAGCAGCTGACGCACAATTCCTAAACCTTTACTCACAAAAGATTCCCTTGAGGGTTGAGGTCTTCAGTRAGGATCTAAATCTGAGAGTAATTTTCTCTAAAATTTCTACGTTTATCCAAGGAATGTTCCTGCAGTTCCATATTTGGCCACTGCTCTCCCTTTCCCTTCTCTGGCTCTGACGTGCTCTTGCAGGTTTGTGGTGACTAAGAGTTGTTGAACTGTGTGTGTTTTGATGGGATATGAACTGTAAAACCCAGGAAGAAAAGTCCCTGTGAAGGTTCCTATGATCCTTACTTTTCCTGCAATTTCAAATATCAGCTGTGCAACCATGAGCTCACACATCTGACTCACTGCTTCTAATCTATTTCTCTCAACTCAGTTTTGCTTTGGCAATATTGCYACCCCCACGTCTCTTGGTGACTGAACACTGAGCAAATTAAATCCTGATCTTTCTCTGTGACTGCCTCCTCTCGTTGTCTCCTGTTAGTTTTTACAACTAAGATGCTGCCATATCCCTTTTCCKTCAGGTGAAGTAGCACAGCTCTGAKTGCTCACAGTATTSTTTTGTACRTTAGGCTATACCTAAAYACAAATGATTTTTATTCTGCAATGTTTCTAAGACTCAGGACAGATCATGTCCTTTGACCCCCTTATCTTSTTCCTGACATTATCTCCTCTGTTTCTGGCTTCCCTGAGCCTGCAACCAACCCAAAACACAGATCAACCTCATGCCATGCATAATGATGGTATCATTAACCATCATTACTTGTTTTTCAACAAACCATAACTTGTTTTTCACTCCTCATCCTCCATTTCCCCCTGCAGCATTATTTTCAGCCCATTTCTGCTTCCTGCAGTGCCTTTATCAACCTGCTCCTCTGTTTCTGACATTTATTTTACTGTTCTTCCCTCCCTTCTGACAACAGTGCTGACTCTAAGCACCAGTGGCTTGTCCCGCTGTCCTCTTCCTTTCTCTCAGGCTGCCATGTCAAAAGTGACTTGTATTTTGACCTGGCAGATCAGTGACTCTCCATTTGYCAATAGAACTGTCTTTGTCCCAGGAGCCAATGCACAATGTCACATATCACCCCATCTTCCTTCAAATCCCTCTTCAAAACCTATTTCTCTTTAAGACAGAGCATGACATCACCAAACCAAAATAACCAAGAATTACAGTGCCATTGGGAACTACAGCCAGGCATTTCTTCCTTATGCTACTAAAAACAATCCATTCTATAACAGAAAGGGAGATGATAAATGGTATTAATGAGTATGGCATGATATGAAGAGACTGAGAAAGAAACCTCAAGGTTTTAAGACCATTCTCAATTCATAATTTCTCCACAGAATGACACAATGTCTACATTGAACTTTGTAGTTCAATTCACCACTTCTAGCTTTGTTCATCAGCCATTTTATGCACATGTTCCTGGGAAAAAATACATGGATCTGCTGGTTCTGCTCCAATATGAGACACATTTTCCATGACCTTATTCAAGCTAAGAATTGGCACAGGCTTACATGCTGCAGCATCTTGATCTCTTACCTATTTCTATAGATTAGCTCTTTACTAATGTAGTAATTTCATTTAATGTCAGTTCATCCATTTCTCTACATTTGTTACTGTAAACAGATATGAGATATTAAACATTCAGGAGCTGCCCCATTATTAGGCTGTCTCCTTCTAGCTGGGCTTAGAGAAAAATGAAGGGAATGCAGTTTACTTACAACACTTCTGTGGCATTTCTTTCCAGAGTTCCAGGAAYACTCAAGGTTCAAAATGTCTTCTGTTACCACACCAGAAGCTTTCTGGTGAGTTCATTCCTATATTAGCAAGTGTGCCTTCACTTTGAAGGTCCCTCATATTGCTGYTCAGTTCAAGTCATGCTATTTGGTTATGGGGCTGCCCTTGACCAGAACATGGGCTTGTGAGTGCCTTCATAGAAAGTGTAAATGSTTGAGCCTGGGGACAAGAATAGGAATAGAATGCTTGCGCTACTGTTCAAGATAAAATCAATCATCCATCRCTTCTGCTCTTCATTTTCCATATTTACTCATGCCTCCTGACAATCCGAGAAAATGGAGGGACATTCTTCCCTGTCAGGGAGGTAGATAATGCTGCCAGTGTGAAAGAATGAAGTGGACTCTTATGAGCTCTCTGGCCTGTGTTTTCCACCCTCAGTGTTCTGTGATTCATCTAATTAAGGTACACAGCCTGCAAAACAAGAGGCAATTTGGAACTTCTACTCATTAGCTGGGCATGAATGGGATTTTTTTTTTCCTCTTGACTGTYTTCATTTTATCTGCCGCAGTTCTTCATGACTCAGACTCCAGAAGGGCTCATGATTGTGTGGGTTGCCTCTGGCAAAGGCAAGTAGCTTGAAAGTAAGTGTCTGTCTGTCTGACTTTTACTTCTCTCTGAAAACAAACACTGAAAAGCCTATTCCCTGAGTGACTGACCCAGCTGCTGTGTCTTCTCTGCTTGTTGGGGTACAAAATGATTAATCTCTTTCTACACAGTTCAGTACTTAAAACATAYGTGAAGGGGACACAAGGGCTTTCATATTAAGCAGGGATAAAAAAAGACTTGTTTTACTCTTAATGAAGAAATAATTTCCTTAAGAACAAAAAAGCTCCTCACAGCCAGTGCTTATAAATTGCTTAATTGGAAATACACATAACAGTCCTATGAGGATTATCTGAGTGCTTCTAGCTGGAATTAGAGTCAGGAAAGAAAAGTTATTTTAGAGATACTAATAAAACAGGAGGTTGTGAAGGCTTCTGGGATACATACCGATGTTTTATTTTGAGCTTTGCATATAAAGCTGATWTTTTAACCTATTTGTTATTGGTTTGCAAGCTCTGCTGATCAGTCTTGAAGCAGAGAGAAGTGAAAATAAAGGAACRGACCCCCAGATCACAGAATGATAGCTCCAGAAAGACAGATTGGATTTTTGTTATTGTTAATATTTTAGGTTATTGGGCCACCTACCACAGCCTATGTATCTGACATTTCACCAAATGTGCCACAAACCCAGCTAAAGACATCTTTGGCAGTACCTTTCCTTATTTTCTGAGAGCTCCTCAGMAATTCTTTGCTCTCTGCATGAGATGCCCACCACACAGGCAGCTCCTTGCCTCACCYGAGTGGAAGTGCCTCCTGCTCCAGCCACCCTTCTCCTGGGAAAATGGGAAATGCTGGCTTTTGCAGCTCCTCCATTGCTGACTCCTCTGTCTAATGAGCTTTTCTGTGCAGTGTACCATAGGGCTGCATCACATCCCTGGATTTAYGKTCTTCGCTAAACACAGATATGGAGYCTCACAGCTGCCCAYAGCCAGCTTCAGTCACCACAGCTTCTCCTTTCCCTTGGAGGCAGCAGAGAGCATGGAAAATGTCTGTCTGCTTCTCATCTCTGCCCAGCAACCTTACAAGCTCCACGCAAAACAATTTGCTTCTGTTTATAGCTCTTTGTCCAGAGCCCAGCTCCGGAGTCACYTTCCATGGCACCTGAGGCCTTTCTGTCACTGAATAAACTCCAAAGCTTTCTTTGGTGGCTGACAGTAAAGGCACCTGTACCACCTTCCTGCAGCTGGGTTTGGGTATTCGGGTTTGGTTTGGACACTGCATCCAAAAGCTGTGCTATGATCACCAGACAAGCACGGGCAAGGGGCAGCTGGCAGCACTGGGGTCCCCTCACAGTCCAGGATTCTCTCACAGTGGCAGGGTCTTCTCATGGCTCTGGAGTCACACTGTTGTCCACAAAAATGGGATTTGTGTGCAACCATCCTATAATTACACACTTGAGAGAGACATTGATTATCTCAATATTGCAAAAGCTTGGGTGCTCAGCRGTATTTGACACCAACTATCAAACCTTTTGCTATTTATACATTTTAGCAAACAAAGGAATTAATGTTCATTGACTACAAGTTACTTAGTTCTTTTACTTATTGGTATTCTATCTTTTGCTTATTAATGATTATTCTGCTTCTCTTGCTAATAAGTCTCATATTCAGTCTTTCTGTTCTTTTGGATCCATTGGGTTTCTTGGGTCTGTGAGTTGGTGGTTACCATCTCCCCCTGCCAGAATTACCTTCAGCACAGTTACTGAGTTGTCTTTTTAGTTTCTTCCTTATCTTTGGGGTCCTGCCAAGTGTCTTTACAGACCATAAATTCTACTTTTTTTTGTGTCCACTATCAGTGGTACATCCTTCTCCCCAAGCTTTGTTAACCTCCCCCRARGTCGAAGATCACTGAAACACCTGGAGCCCTAAACCTTAACAACGCAATTCCACCAACGAGTAATTTTTCTTTCTAACACCTGGGCATCACTCAGGGATTGCTTGTTTCATGGGTTAAATCTCCTTTCCTGCTGATTAGGTTTGAAAGCATATGAAGATGAAAAATCAAAGAACGTTCTTTCTTTAACAATATTTGGCATATTCCTCATTTTGCAGCACCCTCACAGTCTCAGGGGTCCCTCCCACGGTCCCGGGGGCTCACGGCCCCTGGGGTTCCTCTCACGGTCCTGGAGATCCCTCTCATGGTTCCAGGGATCCTTCTCACAGTCCCGGGGATCCCTCTCACGGACGGGGGTTCCTCTCCCGGTCCCGGGGATCCCCCTCACGGTCCTAGGGATCCCTCTCCCGGGCCCGAGGATCCCTCACGGCCCCGGAGATCCCTCTCACGGTTCCGGGGATCCCTCTCCCGGTCCCAGGGATCCCCCTCACGGTCCTGGGGATTCCCCTCACGGTCCCGGGGATCCCTCACCATGCCGGGGATCCCTCTCACGGCCCCTGGGGTCCCTCTCCCGGTTCCGGGGATCCCTCTCACGGACGGGGGTTCCTCTCACAGTCCCGGGGATCCCTCACGGTCCCCAGAGATCCCTCACGATGCCGGGGATCCCTCTCCCAGTCCCGGGGATCCCTCTCACGGTCCTGGCGATCCCCTCACGGACGGGGACCCCTCTCCCTGTCCCGGGGTTCCCTCTCCCGGCCCCGCGGATCCATCTCAGGCTCCCGGGGATCCCTCTCACGGACGGGGGTTCCTCTCACGGTCCTGGGGATCCCTCAGGGCCCCGGGGATCCCTCTCCCGGGCCCGGGGATCCCTCTCATGGCCCCGGGGATCCATCTCAGGCTCCCGGGTTTCCCTCACGGCCGCAGCCGAAGGGAGGCGGCGCCACCTGGCGGCCGATGGCGGCCTAGGCCCGGCCGGAGCCGCCGGGGTGGAAAGTAAGAAAAGTGCTCAAAAAAATATGAAACAAACCCAAAGCAAGACAACAGGGCTGTGTGGCAATGATCACCGGTAGCACCTGGACAGCTGTAAGGCGCTAACAAACCCGGGCACACCTGGGAGAAGGAAAGGCTTTTGATAACTCTTTTATTATTACTAACCTGCCTTGCCCAGCTGACTTTCCTTATTTTATGAGTTATAGTCTTTATTTTCTCTTCCAATAGACTGTGGTATTTGAGATGAAAAGCCCCAGAGGGCTCATATGCTACTGATGCTGAGGAGAGGAGGAAGAAACCCTCTCCCTCTGGAAGATGGATCCGCTTCAAAATTGCAGCAATTTGAGAACTGACTGTCAAAACACAGGGAGTCATGCAGTGAAGCAGACAATAATCGAGAAAAACTGACTTTTCAGGCAACATTGCAGGAATTCAAGAAGAAGAAAAAAACCGCTTCAAGTATTTGAAATGTAAAACTTAAACACGGTGCTTTTGTTTTAAAATACATTCTAGGTTTTTTCCCCTTCCATTTAGCTGGTGAGAGTATATTCATTTAGCAGCGCTCCCAGGTCCAACAGTGTCTAGATTTCTATTGAGGATAGCATAAATGTCCACATGGAATAAAAGTGCTGGCTACTACAAACTAAATCTACAGTTGCTTATTTAAAGTCTGATCTGATCCTAAAGGCAAAGAGTTGCCTGCCTTAATCTTATATGAGGTGCACTGACAGATCCCACACAGAGCCTTGGCAAAAGCTGGCAGGGTGACACCAGTAACAAACTGGAATGCTAGCCATGGAGTCCTGCCTGGCTGAGGCAGGAGCTTTTCACTCTAAAAATAAGCAAGACTCATGAGGGCCTCTTCTTTCACATTAGCCGTGGTGCTTGCATGTGCATTCATGCTGTGTACTATGTATCACATGCAGTGATTTTAGAGCTTGAAATCTGAGTGTTCATCACCTCCAAGGTGTGTGGGCAAAGGCCCAGGCCATGATAGAGGGGGCTCCCCAGGTCTAATATCTGCAAAAGAGGGGTAAGAATGAGCATGGACAGGTATAGATTTGGACTTTGTCATTTCAGTGATGTTTTTCAATGGAGGGGATGATGTTCATGTGTGTTGGGGCAGAACTGAGACATTGTGAAACCTGATTCATGTTTTCCAAAGAACACAAAGTACCAGTCTGCTGCTAGAATCTGTTAATTCTGCAAAAGAAGAGCTGGGTAATTTTGTGGGAAAGACATCYTCAACCTCCCTGTTCCCAAATTTTGGTAACTTGCCATACCTTACACCTTCTGAAACTCTCCAGATCTGAGTGAGCCTGTCTAAGTAAGCATGTGAATTTATGAGCACTTAGGGAACACACCTCTAAGCAGAAACCTAATTTAGGCAGAGCTCTTTCTTCCTATCATCTTGGCTTTCCTTTCATGAAATCCCAAATTATACATGGAATGTAATTTTATCTCTGTCTGTCACTCTTCTGGGCTCTGCAGGCTGGTAGAGAAGTAAGCCAAAGCCTGTAGCTATCAAGGAAGCTCAGTTCTACCCACAGGAGTGGTCCCATTTTAAAAAACACATTTGATCAAGCAATCACCTCTATTGGCGAGAAGTTTAGTGTCTGCAAATATATGCATCACAGCTGAAAATAGTATCTCACTAAGATYTGTAAACTCAGAAAAAGAGTCTGCTTACAGTGCCTAACACCTTCCAGGCAGAAAAACAGAAATTTTTGTCCTATAGTTGTTCATTTTCAGCTTTAGTGAAAGCCTCAAAATTAGAAGACACTTTAAAAAAAATACCATCTGGATTTCTCCTGAAAATCTCAAGGCAATGTGTTTTACAGAATCACRGAACCAAAGGATATTCTGAGTTGGAAGGGACCCACAAGGAACATCGAGTCCAGTTCCTGGTCCTGCACAGGACAGGACAGTCCCAGGAATCACACCACGTCCCATACATCTGTAAGCATACTTTGCACAAATCATAAAAATCTTTAGGTCCTTCTAATGGACAAAGCTTTTTAATTCTGCCACSTCCTGTCAGAACAGGTTTTACTGAAAAATTTATCTTCATAAGAAATTGTTTGTAAATTGCTTATCTCACTCAAAAGGACAGAAGATAAAGGAGAGATCTGGTGAACATAATGTATTTGGATTCTCAAAAAGCTGTGGGCAACATTCCACACCAAAGATTATTAAAGAAATTAAGCTGTCATGAGATCACAGAGTTATTTCATGGAGTGAAAGCTGGTTACACCATGGCAAAGGGTGGKGTTTTCTGGTCAACCTGAGGAAGAGTTAGCAGTGGGGTGTCCTGGAGATTGGTGCTGGAACCAGTTTTGTTTAATATGTAACCTGTGTCTGGAGAAAGGAGTGAGCAGTGACAGTTCTGTGTTCACAGTGGTTACTGGAGTTTTTCAAGTATCCAAACACCACGCAGGTAGCAAAAGGCACCTAAAGGACCCCACTAAACCGAGTAGGAAAAAGAAGTGTCAGATGGACTTTGGTGTACATAAATATCAATTGCTGTGCAGGGTGTCATGGATGTGACTGTATCAACAGGCTCAAAAATGAACTAGACAGATTTCGGACACTAGGCCAAAAGATGAGTACYGAAGGACTAGGCAAGGGTATACCCTCCAATATCCCCAATCCAACAGCTGTGGGCACTGAGGGAATAAGTAGGGAATGTATTGCTGAAAGTAGCCGGTGCTTTCCTTACCTGGCTTTTCCCATTGCCAGTGCTGGAGACATGGCRTGGTGCTGGGAGCACCCGGCASCACRGGGTTTWTTCCTATTTTGACAAMAATTCTGGTACAAGAAAATCTGAACAAAGACTTCCAGCTATCAAAAGAAGTGGGGATTTTTTATTATATTTTGATTCTTTTTAGTGCTTTAACACTGTTAAAAAGGAAAGTATTACAACACTAGCAAAATGTTGCTATTCTTTGAGAATTATCTTGATAGATCTGGATCGGTTTTCCTCCTTGTAAAACTGGGTTTGTTATTTTGAATTTTCATTTCGGATCGGATGACATGTATTTTGCAATATTGCCATTTTTAGTGGAAAGAAACATCAATTTCCAGTCCGCTCTAGTGACTATTTCCTTCTCTAATGCTTGTCAGCCTCTTCTTCATCATCCTGACATTCTCTGTGACCCTGAAGCCAAGCTCCAGGAGAAAGTGACAGGGTGGTTTCTGTGTTGCTGTGCTTCTCATAGCTTGTACTGTGGTTTGGGATTCTCCAGACTATTTTCCCTATTTCTGTTCAACTGTAGGATCGGCTTCCCACAAAGCATCTTGTCATACCGTCTCTCCCAATCCTTTTCTTCCCCTCCTTCCTCCCAGGTTTCCTTGTGTGAGTCTGACAACTCTGTGATAATCATTCCTCCTCCTCACAGCTCTCCACAGGGATCTGCATGGGTGGGCAGAGCTGGTGTACAGAGCACAGCTCTCTTCTCTCTGTATGTACTCACGAAATTCGCCAAAAGCCTTCCCACCAGCAAGAAACTTCTCCTTCACAGGAGATCCATGGCAAAACACACACACATTTTACTAGAGCTGGAACTGGCACTAGGAAATTATGACTGATTTTCCAAATCGAACATCGCTTAGGAGTCACCCCCAGAGAAATCTGTCTTCTTGGCTTCAGAGCAGCTTTCAAAGTGCTGGAAACGAATGTGGGCATCTTGGGAGTTGGGGCCCGGCGGACATCCACGTCACCAGCTGAGTGTGGGGGAGCAGCAGAATGCAGAGCATGCTCCCCCAAGACACTGCGGCTGTGCTGGCCAGGCAGACACGGGACAGTGTGGGACATGCCAAGCCTATCAGCTGCTTTTGGGGTGACTCACTCAGGGAGGTGCGCCCAAGTAACTGYGGCGTGGGCAGGATTTCGCTCAATGCATCATCTGCTTGTGACAGTGCTTCCCCCCACACAAGGGAATATACCCTTTAAATGTCTCTCTATTTAAATACCTGTCTTGCTGCCTGCTGGTGTGTGGGCTCCAACTAATTACAGTTGTAAAAAACCCAATACCTACATGAGAATGGCTCTGAGGATGCATCAGCCCAGRGCTCCCTAATGGTCACCCCAGCAGRGCTGCCAGGACACAAGAAAAACTGAATCAGATTCCCTTTCTCAAATACAGGAAAGATGGAAGCAAATAAGCCAGACAACCTACATCTTTGGGGACTGCATTCTTGTGGTGAAGTTGTCAGGGATAAATCTCCTGCTACGAAGGCAAGGAGATGGTCTTGACCTTCATTAAGTGAGATCAGTGTAATTATTTCCCTCTCTGCATTCTTCTGTGGAACTAATAACTTATTATGCAAGCATGGGCTCAAAGGAGATATCCTTTGGTTATAGCTGACAYGTATTAGTGTGCCTTGAGGAGATCTGTGGGTACAGTTGGTTGGGGAGTCTACACCCTGTGACTATCATCATCACCCTCATCTTCCAAACCAGCTACCCATCACCTGAAACACTTTCTGTAGCTGTTTTTATCAGAGCAAAAGAGGATCAGGATGGTTCAGGTTTTAGCACAAAATCTGATGGATTCTTTCCCCGTGGAGAGCACAGAGGGTGAGAGGTGCACATCTGCCTGAAGACCTTCAGCTGAACCTACAGGAGAAGCTGGTGCTGGAAGCCTTGATGGGGAATGTTCCTGTACAGAGAAAAACCTGAAGAAGTTTCATTTCAGAACTTGTTGATGGCGCACAAACCAGACAAGGAAAACAGGCTACTGGCACTCTTTTGTTCATGGGAAACAGCTGCATAAGCTGAACTCAAGCCTCAAAACTGAAAATCTCTGAAACCARTTATCATTCAGCCCCTACTGAGCCCCTCCTTCTGAGTCATCACCACCTTTCAGCAGTTCCATGAAGTGTGGGTTCACCTCATCACTTGGGGTCATTCTCTGACAGCACAGTCAGCTACTGTAAGCCTGTGAAGCGAAATATTATCTTCCTCAGATCACATTTTTTGAAATAATGGTTCAGCAGTCAGAATGAAATCATCAAACAATAAGATCAGCCAAAGCAAAAGCAATAGATACTGGTGAGTGGCTTTGACCAATTGGCTAATAAAAGACACAACAATTTTATATTGCAAGTTTATTATAGTAATAGAATCAGATTAAATTATTTTCACAGCTAGTATACCTAATTATATCAGGCGATGCATATATACTTTATTTCAGCATGTTACAATCTTTAATCATGCGGTGAGTAATGTGCAAACACAATTACAGGGAAGATTTTTTCCCCCTAAAAAAGAGAAATCGAAATTACAAAAGTATGGCTTTATAAGAAAGTTGTATCATACAATGAACATTCATTTGTACTTGGGCATGGCAACATTCAGTCTTAGTAAGTGAACCACAGCATCTGTCACTGCCATGCTGATTCCAAAAATGCCAAGGGAACTGGGAACAGGGAAATGTCATCAATATTAGAGGTTGAAAATATATGTCTATACATTCAGAGCATGAAAAATATAAAAAATGTTTTCAGGGGTTAARTGTCACATTTCTTTGTATGCTGAARTCAGAATTATGGAGCCTKGAGAAACAAGTGCACAGTTTGTTTTCCTTYAGTCCAACAAGCATCAGTAGTGATAGAACTGATTTTAAAAGCATTACTTCAGGTGCAGGGAGATGTAACTGAGGTCAGAATCTGGCCTGTCCTTCCTGTTAATGATGCTGCAGAAATAGACAGAAGCATAGGATTAGGAAGACATAGGTGGCTGAATTTTGATGGCAGCCCAGAAAAAAAAGAAAGACAAAGAGGTCTTTTTAATAGATTTTATTTATTTTTTTTTAATTGTACTCTAGAATAAAGTGTGGCCAGCATCACAAACCCTTTTCTGGATGACTGCAGTTGCTGGCGAGCAGAAGCCCTTGTGCTTGTTGTTCACGGGTAGAACACTCATTTCAAGAGCAAAACTGCTGCYTCTTTACAGGAGAAGAAGAAATGTCCTTACCTGTCAGCAGCACAGAGGCTGGGACACACAAACTGACCCCGTGAAAASGCTGCTTCCGCAGAGCATCGCTCACTGCTGGTACGAGGAGGGCACGGGGTGAGCGCTGTCAGTTACGGGTTTGCCACGAGAGGGCGGACAGACACACTCACACATGTGCGACAAGARCGCAGGCGGACACACACGTGTGACAACAGAGCAGACAGACACGTGTGACAGGAGGGCAGGCAGACATTCATGTGTGTGTGACGAAAGGGCAGCAGACACATAAGTGTGCGACGAGGGTAGACAGACACACATGGTGACAAGAGGGCAGGCTAACACTCACCCACATGTGTGACAGAGGGAATGCAGACACTCACATGTGTGTGACAAAAGGACAGGCAGACACACACACGTGTGCACACACTCATCCACATGTCTTCACTCAGACACACACACCCCTCACTGTGCTCACTCAAGTGCTTCTCACCAAAACCAAAGTCACACACGTACAGACAGCTCAGTTCCTCACATTGCTACTCCTCAAAATTGAAACGAAAAAAATGTAACCTGCAGAACCAACCTAAATCCAAAGATCAGAAAAGACTTTACCCTCTCCCSTTTTGTCTCTTTGTTTATTCTTTTTCCCAGATTCAGAAATACAGATCTTAGTGACACTTACTCAGTATGCAGATATGCAGAATGTAAACATCACCACACAGCACCCAGCACCCTTTTTGATTAACAAAGTCACCAACATATTTGCCATGCAAGCACAGGGATTTTTCAAGATGTTGAGATTGCAGAAGTCTTCAAAACTTTTCGAGTTTACTTTTGCTAATGAYCTGGCTTGGAAAGAATGGAGAAAAAAACCTACACAGACAGGGCTGAGGTAGATTTGGCCTTATCTGATGTAATGTCACAGTATTGAGCAGGAAAACAAACGGGATCCCAAACTAACAGGCAGATCACTACAATATAAGGAAACAGGATTTAGGGAGAAGATTCCCCCATTCCAGCAGAAGGAGGGCCCATCCTGCAGTCATATTGCTACAGACAATGGAAAGAATTGTCACTACAGTGCTAATGACCCTACACTTTGGCCCACTGGGACTGYACATKGGAGGCTCGATGTTATTGAGGGACMGCGGGTGCTTGGTCTCTTGCTAAAATGGTCAGGAAAAGGAGGAATGAGGGGCTGTGATCTTTCCTGTATAGGTAGCTGCCTGTTACACACTGGGCTGGACACACCAGAACTTTTCTATGTTGGCCAACAGTGGACCAGCAGCTTTCTTCCGTGCTGTGATATTAGTCACAGGAATGTTTCAGAAAGAAACTGTTAAGACAATTCATCTTCTATCCTCTCTCTTGTCAAGTGGATTGAGGGGAGCCTTCCACGTGGACAAATGCGTGCACACAAGCATCCTGCTGTCTGCTACAAATCCACCCATACAGCCTGAAGTGCCTGATTCCTGACCTCTGCGCATATCAATAACGATTACAGCCAACAAGAGATCTCTGCACCATTTTACCCTCTCTTGCTTTTAGTGGGCTGCTGTGGCTCTCTAAGTACAGCCTCCTGCCTTAAGAGAAAGCACTTTCCATTAATACTGACGGTCCCTACCTGCCTCCTTGGATCTGTAAGATGAACAGCCCTCTCCTCCCTCCTGTCTTTTCTGAAACTTCACAGCACTGAAACTCACATGGTTTTGAACCGGTGCAATAGCACTGGATGATTTCCATTTCCTCCTTTCCTGGGATCTCTGCTCCCGGGACCTAATTACTATTCTAATATTATCATTCACAGCCTACTCTGCCTCTCACTCACYGACATCCGGATGAGATACCGCAGTGCTGCTGGGGACAAACCCTGTCCTGCTCCCCTGGACACTCGGGGTGCCACAGGGCTGTGCAGAGCACAGTCACTCTGGTCAGCCATGGGCAGTGAGAGCCTGCTCTGTCCTCTGCCTCTAGGTCCGGGTTTTTGGGGGAGAATGTGTCAGTGCTGGGGAGTATAAGGGCTTGGCAGAAGCAGCTGAGCCACTGCTTATAATGCAAATCTGCCTTGGGCTCTGCTTTGCTTCCCAAGCTGTGACAGCCTCTGTCTGCAGCACAGGCTGCCGAGCAAGCAGCCTTCCCACAAAACCCTCACCCAASATTGACCCTGTATTTCCCTGTTTGCAGCCTCCACCATCGAACCAGGAGGAATAGACACAGATGGATAAGAGCATGCAAGTCCCCAGGGGCAGGGGTGGAGGGACACTGCAGCATCAGGGATGTGGAATTTCAGAAGGGTTAACCCCTTCATGGCCTGCTTGCCACTTTCAGGGCAGGGCTGACATTTTCTCCACCTCACGAGCAAGCCTGCTTATTCACCTGGCCTAGTGCAGGTGGCACCGGAACTGAGGTACTCCCACGACCTGTGGGAAGAGATGGCTGGGAGGAGCATTCCAGTGTCTCAGAAGGGCTGTTCCAGGTGGCTGTGACTGGCATGTTCTGCAGCTTCACAGTAAATCTCCACTTGGCCATGGCTGGCATTGCCAGTGTTCTGGCACAAAGSAGGTCACCCATGCAGAGGCAAACTAAATGGAAGTGCTCCCTGTGCCAGTGGAAAGAAGGGTKCAGATCCAGCATGGCCTTCTTGGCACAGGCAGGGAATTAGCCAGATGAGACACAAGCCATTTTTGCACAAAGCAATTGAGATTTGACTGCACATCCTTTCTTAGCTAGAGTCTTGTGGAAAGCAGTTTGTGCCCCACAGYCTTGGGCTCCAAATGCAGTTGAAGAGTGAGTTCTTCACTGCTGCCCAGCGCAGACCTGGGAAGTGAGTTACGCTACTTCGGCAGAACACAGGGCTGTGCTYACAAAGACGGGGGAACACTGGGGTCCAAAATAAAGGATCTCCTCCAAAAGGACTTGGGATTCTGACACTGCTCTGTTGGTGCTGAAAGCAGCCAGGAGAGCAGAACCAGTGCCTTGAACAGAGAGGGCACTGTGGTTCAGAGCTAYGCAGAAGGCTGCCCAGCACTAGTCCCACTTTCTGCAAACTCACCCTGCCTGCAACACCCAGCCAATGGGAACTTTTTGTAATTTCCAGAATAAGGATTTCTGTCTGGGCCTAGGTGGCAAACATACTCTAATTGACAACAACTTTTAACAGCAGAACATCATACCCCATCTTAGGATAACTGACAAATGCCTCTGGCTCTGAGACCCACAGGGAAATTATTAGTGAGCTACATTTCCTGCAGAGATACATTCTAAAACACAAGTCAAGGAGAAATAATGT
>NW_026623577.1:354409-382724 GCF_030028575.1 Malurus melanocephalus | reverse complement strand
TCTGGGATTGCCTTTAACCCCTTCACTCCCTGGTGAGACTKGATGCTTTCATTATCCATTCTGTGGATCTTTATTTCCCATCCCCCAGGAATATGCACTCACTGCCCCTCTCTGAACTCATGCCCTCCACACCGTGACTTGCTGTAAAGTAACTSGGTAGGATCAGTTATCCTGCAGGAACTGCCTCTATATCCCTGCAGCAYCAGCCATGGACTTCCTGGCTCTTACTGAATAATGTTTGATCGTTGTTTGATAGGAAATCTGATGTCTGAACCTTGTTGGTARGGGATGGTATTTCTYYCAGCTCTAGCAGTGACACCATTTARAAATCCCACTGGGCRCATAGTTCCTTTTAACCCAGGTGCATTACACAGGATACAGTTATCATATTGGGAATTCAGATACACTGATACCAGCTGACAACTAAGAAACCAAACATAACACAGTCTCAAATACAGTTAACCCTTCACATGCACAACAAAACAGAAAACAAGGAAGGCTTTTGCCTTTAAAAGTGCCGTGCCTGCAATCAATTAGAAAAGACATTTAAAATCTTGTCACAAAATATTGGATTTTCCAGCATAGGCTAATAGGTTAAGTACTAAAATCACACTAAAATGCAGAGGGTGGTGGATGACCAGCTCCTCTAAGTTGCCTTTGAAAATCCAAGACCCATTGAATAATGTCAAGGAAAAACATTTACCACATTTTTTGCCGGTAGCTTTTTGCCATAGGATGGTAAAGGCTTTAGTGCCTGAGGTATAGGTAGTTCCTGGATGCTTTTRGGGAAGTGGGAAGGGGGAAGAGTCTGGAGAATAGTTTGCATAGCTTGCAGATATAAAGAAGCAGGTGTGTTCCCCACCAGGCTGTTGAATTTATCTTCTCCCAGCAAAGCTGTCCAGTGGTCTGGATGCTCCTGCAGAACTTTCCGCATCTTAAACTGTGGGTTGGGCATGAAGAGCAAGAGGTAGTCGAGGCAGAGCTTCTTTGATGCGACATTGACTTTGGAGTCCCACATCTGCTCCAGGATGACATCCAGCGGGGTAAGCCCTTTACTGTCCTCTATCCTGGGAGACGCTCCATTCCCGAGGAGGATGAGGACCGTCTCTGACCTCAGCAGTTCACAGGCAAGGTGCAGGGGTGTTTTCCCATCTTCCAGATGAAAGCAGCCAGCCCTATTGATATAGGAGTTCAAGCTGGGGAGCTTGTGTGCAATTTTGATGATCAGTCCCAAGATATCTCTCCTGTCATATGTAACCGCCATGGCCAAGTGAGGAGCAGAGGATGGGCAATAGCAGAAGTGTTCCCCAGGTACCTTGAGAGCCTCCTCTGGAAAGTGAGACAGCAGATACTGAGCGTAAGGCAGGTGATTATGCACCACTGCATAGAGAAGGGCTTCTGAAGGTGAGTAGGTTCGTAGGCTGGCATTTTCCTCCCAGTAAAAATACTCCATAGTTCTCATGTCTTCCAGCATCCACACAGGCTTGTGATCTCTCACAGCCTGATAGAACATATAGGATAAGAACTTGCAGTGCCTGCTCTGATCATCCTGCAGGCTGGCCTGGTTACTGGCCATGGCTCAGCAAATAAAGAACAGCTCCACGTAAAATCACTCCAGAATGTAAAATCGGTGCACTCAGAATGCTGATCCCGATGCTGCTGCAACCTTCAGGCTGTCATTGCTGCTTGGACTGCACTAGCTGGAATGCATGGGCTGATCATCTCCACCCATTCATTGTTTTTCCCCTCACTGCAGTGGTTTTGTTTAGGTAAGCACAATCCCACAGGCTCAKTTAACCCGTGCCATGCAAGCAGATGGTTGGTGAGTACATCCCGCTCTGCGCGTGGCACAGGTTACTGAAATGCTGTCAGACTGCCAGTGATTTTATACACACACAGCCACAGAGAACAGAGGGAGAGACTAAAATTAGCTCGAGAGGTGAGGCGGATTTCTGTCTGCATTTCRTGTCTAACCAGATCAGCTCATACACTGCAGCAAGTGGAATAGCAATATATTCCTCTATTTTTTTTTCATGTCACTCACACACACAGAGCTCATTATATAGTAAAAAATATGTAGCAATGCAAAATACTCCACAGCTGATAAYAGGCACTATTCCATTCTCGGGAAATCAAGGGAGTGGTATCGGCAGCACTAGGAAAGGATCCCTATTTTATAAATAATGGTATGGCTGGCCACTTAGGAGACACTGATGGTAATGGATTGTCTATAAGGCATTAGTGATATTTAAGATGCCAGCATTAATCTCTGCAGAGAAAAGAGTGAAACAGTGTGTGCARTAAGGATGCCCAGAGTCATAAAGCACATTGCTGGTTTAAAATGCCTGCCTTTGTTCAGCAAGGAAATACCTGGAGTGCCTCTGCTGCACAGCAAGGGCATAAACAAAAGGTTAATGGCCAAACCCCACTGGAGGGCGGGGAGCTTTGATCGAAGCATTTCTCAGATGTCCTGCTCTGTGACTGGGGTCAGAGCCAGCAGCAGTGGGGGGAACTGGGATTAGGCAATCAGACCTGTGCAACGCCCCAGTAAGACACAGAGGAGCAAGGCCTTCAGGTTTGAGGGGGAAGATCCTACTGGATGAGGCATAAGGACCTGGCCAAAATTAAATTCACAGAAAAGAAATGATCTAAGAATCCTTTATGGCAAGCTGTGTTTAAGGAAGGAGAGTTTCCATGCAGCTTATAAATCAACAGATTGCAATATAATGGTGTCACACCATTTTGATGGGAAAACAGRGTTTCCCTTTAAGGGAAAATACAGAAAATCAATAATTCCTTTTTTTCATTTAACAAGAAGACAAATGCATATTAAGTATATTCAAACTAGAGAGAATTCACCAAAGATTGTTTGGAGTCATCCAAAGACAAAAGCAAAGCCACTCACAAAACTGAGTCTAGATCTTGCACRTCTTCCAAAGCATTATAGCCATTAAGCAATCCTCACCTGCTGCAGATGTCAAGATAARGCTCCCCTGGGAARTGCTCACAGCACCCRGCCTGTYAGAGTTCAAGGARCAACTGGACAATGCTCTTAGTCATACAGTTTAGTTTTAGGCMGTCCTGAGAGTYGACTTGGTGCAGAGACGCAGAGAAAWCAAGAAAAATGTTCTACAAGTATCTCCAAAAAGAGGGAAACCAAAATCCTAGAATCAAGAATGGCCACCAGGCTTACGGGAAAATACATCTACACCACAGGTCCGGGATGTCCAGGATGTGAAAACAACGGTAATGACATGGTACCTTGTATTACTGGTTACACTGTAATTCTGCCCAGGAAGCCCAGCACAAAACTAGGAGAGTCCCTAATGTGGCCTGCTCACCTCTTCATGGTTTCCTATGATACAGGTCTGTCTGCTGTGGTGGCTCCTGTTCTTGGTCTCTTCTGTTTTTTCCAGGAATTTAGAAAAACTGGTGCTAAGGGCACCTGTTTGATGGCAGTGTATTGTTTCTGAATTTTATTGTAAGCATAATATATCTGTAAAACGCAGAACTATTARAAATGGAAGACATTGATTGGAAAGCTTTATTGAGGAACTGGAAGAAGACTAGGAGTTTGGAAGTTTCTATTTTTTTCTTTGAATTTTGGTCTGTGGCTAAAATCGATGTTTCCTAATTCATAACATGTTTGTTGTGGCTTTCCTCTTTGATAAAGTGCAGTCTAGAAGAGGAATAGAATGTGTTTTGACTCATAGAGAGAGCATCCAAGAGAGCARGAACAGGTTTGAAGAGAAAAACTGAAAAACAAAAGCTTATTTYACCAAAAACACCATTTACCTTTTCATATGAGGCCAGGAGGCTCTTTAGTCCTCTCCTTGCAGATGCATTTTTCACATTTTGATGGTGATAAAAAAAGCTCATAAAGTATTTGGTTATTTTGACCCTGTGAGAAATATGGAATGTTTCTGAGCTATTCAAAAATCTTTGTACTATTTTATGCTCAAAATATTGTTTMTGGGCAAAACATACCTATATATAAAGACTTGAGTGCTAGTAGAACTGAAATCTTAGTGTGCTAATAAAAAATCATTATTAATCCAGGTCAAATTATTACAGAAAAWKAAATAATACTCCCATGCAGAAAAAYATTCAATAACAATAAAAATAATTTTAAAGTAATTTGAAGCCTTATGCATACTCTATTTATCTTCTACCCTTAGTCCTGGTGTTGCATTCCCCCTGCCCATGCTCATCCGGATCCTAAGGTTGGTGGTTTCATTCTGGTGGTGGTGCTACAGGAAATCATCAGCATCTGGAGTTGTTCAGTGAGAAGAATGTGAAGTTGATGGTGATGGTTTCTTCTTCCACACTTCTTCCAGATTCTTCTGGGGGTCAGTTTTATGATTTGTTACATGCTTTTACACCTTGTTTTTTSTTCATTGGATTGAAACTCCATTTCACATCCACATTTACTACACATGCTGATTATACACATGTAAGATATTTATTTGTCCTCTTTGCTATCTCTGAAATCATTCTTATCCAGCTCTGTATCTGCATTTCTTTAGCTGTCCATAGGGGAGTTGTTTGTAGCTGTGAGGGCTCCGGAGTCAAGCCTGTGCCCCATCCCTTACCATCCCATTGGGCCTGTACCCCTCTGCACTGCATCCTGTGCTTCCACTTCTCAGGACCTTTGCTGTCACACCAAGCCCATGATGGCCTCTGTTAGCTCCAGTGCATGAAGCTGGAGTYGTGAACACCTCATGGTGCACAGAAGAGCTACTGATATAAAACTGTGGTTGTACCATGCAGTGCTASTGAAATTAGGTCTAATCAGCCATAGGCATCTGGCTAGAAGGAGGAAAGCATTTCCATAGCTAAACCAAACTGAAACAAAGCAGCAGGTACCCAACAATAGTCCAGTTAAAGTAAATTKGGCAGTCCTGAGCCTTTGCAAACTCAGTACAGAACCTGCAGCCTGTTGCCAGCAATGGCCAAACTGCACTGCAGGGGTGGAGGGCTCCAATAGCTCCTGCTTCTGGGATAAGCCGAAGAGAGAGGTTTTGTGTACTGCATGCTACTGAAAGTCGGGCTTCGGCTTATCAACCTTTCCCTGTTGTTTCTTCCTCCTGCCCCTGTGTACAAAGACACAGGGAGCAATGAGAAGAATTGTGGGGAGAAGAGTGAGTGAAGACACCTTCTGAAAAAAGACAAAACCAACAGCAAATTTTGATCACTGGGACTGAGGATAAATTGCTTGTTTGGCTAGAAGTGGGGCCTTCATGTTTGTCATTTCACTGCCTGATGGGAACAACACATTTCTCATCTTTAAGGGAAGAGCAGCCATGCCACAGGCTCCAGTAGTCATGAGACCCATGTGAGCTCAGCTCAGCTCCTTCCATCATGTTTTTGCCTGGGCACACACAGGAAAATCTTCTGGGAAGAAGGTTCTTGAAGAAGAAGGGAAACAGAAGAACAAAAGACTTTGGACCATCTCCAGCATTATACCTGTGTCAACTGCAGGTTCTTGTTTATCCCACCTGTGAAGGGCTTGGCCTGTTGTGAACCAGTTTYCCCCAGTGCTTCACTTCCCAAGTGCATTTAGTGTGGAGCTCTGCTGCAGGCTCCAAACAGCATGCACAGATCTGATTGTGCCTCTGCCTCTTCATTTGTCCACTTTTAAACTCAGGGTATAGACAGAGCCCTTGATATAGGAAACATTTCCAGCATATCTGGCTGTTGACAGGGAGCAAACTTTTTAGAAGCAACRCAACAAAGTGTTGGCCACCAAGAGCACTCAGGGCAACAGGAGCATGGTGACAGCAATGCCAGACAATGAGCTTCCCTACTTATGGCAAAACAGAGCCTGCTGAAAATGTGAKAGCATCTCCACAGCTGTGAAACAGGGAAGCATAAGAGTGAAGACGGATTTTGACGCAGAATCTTCTGTGTCTCCCGTGTCACAGGATAATTTAYAGAGACAGCTTAAATAATAAAATACCTGGCAGGGGCCTATCTCTGCCCCAGGTGAAAGTTGAATGCTTTCTTTTGGAGCCACTCTCATCTCTCCTGGCATATGTAACCCCAATGTGTGCTACTGCATGGCACTGGTCAGATGCAAAGGCATGCCAAAGCTGTCTGGCTGTCACTATGTGATCTGAGTGGCAGAGACATGTGGCACAATACCATCTGTGGCCGCTGACTCTGAGGTGCAACCTCCCTTACCTTCAGATGAGGTATGTGGGGATATTGAGTCTTTCCAAAAGCCATCTGCCTCCTAAGCCTCAGCAGCTCCTCAGTCTGGGGTCTGAACAAGCCTGAGCAAGAGGGATGGGTGCTGAGGTCTCAGATTGGACTGGGCTTAGGACAAAGAGTGAACTGGACCAGGAAATGAATCAGGAGCAGGATCCACAGGAGGTGGCAGAATTGAGGAGTGAACTTCCTCAGAGTACTGGAGAAAACAAGGAGCAATGAAGTGCAAGAAGTAGCATCCTGTGTTCATAACAGAGCTCTCATGAATGTGAGATCCAGTGCCCAAATAAACTGCTCAGCTTATTGACATCTCCATTTTCAGGGAGACTCATGTGACAGCCAGAGAGATTGCCAGAGCCTGAGGACTGTCAAGTGCTGCAGGCTGGTCAGGGCATAATCCTGACCATCATGAATCAAATGCTTTTCCTCTGTCAGCTCCCAGGAAGGATTGCCTATTCCTAAAGGGAGGCACTCAGTAACTGGGCTAACTCCAAAGGAAAGAAACTGATATCTCCAACTCTCATTGAACATCATACATATCTTCAAATGTAGGTTAGATCAAGCAGTAAGTTTGTGTCTGGAGGATGAGATGTCAGCTCAGTTTAATCAGCTATAAAAACAACAAGACTCTTTTTATCACGTTTTTGAAAATGCTTTTGAGACCTGATTGCACAGAGCCTGCACGCCAAAAATCCGGGGTCTCCCATTTCTGTGAGCCCGTTTGTTTCAGTTCCTAACTCCTATCCTAATTTGAGGCTACATCTCTCAAAGGCAGTACATAAATAGACAGATTAACATGCCTCTTCCAGAAAGTAACCTGTCAGCTGATCTGTTTAAAGAACAAAAAAAGCCCTTGCAGACAGTCTGTGCCTACGGATACATTGAACCAGATGCTGTTTTTCCAGGGAAAGGCTGAGACTGTGAAACAGTTTTATATCATTGGATGTTTTCCTTCCTCATGATGATTAGGGGTGTCAGTGCCCTGTTTCACCACACCCCTGTGTAAATGTCAAGGCTGTCAACTGCTGAGAAAGCATTCAGGAAGGCATGAATACATTCAATTTCCAATACTGACAAAGAGCCATGCTTTTTTACACAAGCCATAATTAACCTGCAGAATTCAGTGCYACATGATATCAGCAAGACTAAATGTTTGACAGTCTCTAAAGTAAGATTTTATTTTTTCTGTAGATTAAGGGCTTTGTTCTGTGCATATGCAGGAGCACACGTGACACCAAAACTGCAAATCCTACCACCATGCAGATGGGCAAATAATAAAAACCAGCTGTTCCATTCCTAACAAAATGATAACAATTTTTTCTGAACCTTCTTAGTTGTTTTTGTGCTGTATTGGTACTGCAAACAAGAGCTCGGAAAGTTAACTTCTGGGTATTTTTGTGGGGCAAATGTCAGTGCCACAAGACTGAGCTGCTCTGCAGGATGTATCAGTTTCATTGCATCTGTTGACAAAACTCATGGTCCAAAAAGGGATGAACATATTTTTTAAATTACTTTTATTGAATCCACTACAAAAGAAAAATTCAGGCTGTAAGCAGTTCTGTAAAATCCAATAGTCTGCAATTTATAAGCCCATAATTAACTGCTGGAGGTCACTGAAAACAATCTTCAACCCTAGTATAATTACCAAATTATTTGTCAGGAAAGTCTTTACAGTGTCTTCTGAGGTCTCAGAGACTCCGAGAGATTTCAAAGTTAATTCAGTTATCTGTTCCTATGCCCTGCATTTTATTGTCTCACAGAAAAAATATCACTCACCACCACGTTCTCCAGTTTCCAGTGGTTTTATCTGCAAAGTATTTTCAATCTGGAAGAAGTGCACAGTCTGATCAACAATAAACTTTTCAGAACTGCCTGAAAATTTTATTGTCCAAGTAATTTTTCTCTGGACTTTATTATCAACAATGTTTTGTTCARAGAATTGTATTGGAAGAGTGGATTCCCTGAACAGGGCACTTGTGAWGACTCAGACAGTGACAAATTGCTTCTACTGTCACATATAATGAGTTCAGATCCTGCTAACCGGCAGCTGGTCATCATTTTCCTACATCTTTATGGTTTAATGTATATGTGAAGTCARCCACTGAGAATTCACTCAAGAGTAGATGGATTACTGGCCAAATGAAAGGAGGAAATTCCACAAGGCTGCTCAAAGGAGAGGCATTTTGGTGCCTCACAAATGCTTTGAGCACAGGAGATTCCCATTAAATCCACTGAGGTACTGTGTTTGCTTGGAGTGCGATCTTCCTGTGGGAAGGCTGCCTCAGGGCTCCTTCMTCAGCACCCAGGGAAATAGCAGCCTGGACACCTCTGAGCTGTGTGACACTACAAATCCCATCAAAACCAGAAACCCTGAAACAGCTGCTAGTTTGTAGCAGCCCTTAATATCATCCCAGMCAACAGCTGCTGAATTGAGCACTACACTTGAATTTAAAGTCACAAAGTCACCCTTCTGCTGACTGAAGCCTCTGGYTCATGCATCTACTTGATTCAGTACAGAAAAAATAAACTCTTTTTGTGACTTATTAAACAGAATGAAATGCTCATCAGTAATGCTCCAAAGGATGTTGGAGTGCCTTGGCATATTGTGGGATTTAAGTTCATGACGCCTGTATTTTGTTTAAAAGGTCTTCTGCCCATTGTGAGCAAAACTGTCCCCTTCTGATAAAGTTGTTAACTGGTAGAGGAAACAACTTTTACAACAAAGTAACTAAGGAGAGAGGCAGAAAGAAATCAGCTGAACTTTCAGATCACTGAAATTTAGAAGGGTGGCCTAAATTTTTTACATACGTGTCAGTTGGATTCTGGTTTTCTTTTGGGTGTTTTTAGTTTTGTTTTATTATTTTTGTTTTCTTTATGTGAAAACTTAAGAAGTAGAAACTCTTTCATTCCTTAACATGAAGTCTGCTAAAACTCCTGTTTACAGTCATCTTTCTGGGTGACACATGTCGGACTGTCTTTGCAAACACTTGTTCAAGATGTCAACAGCARGGTATTGAAATCAAATAGAAACTCAGTGTGGCCCCTTTTCTTGTTGGCATATGAGATCATTTGAAGAAAAGTTACACCATTGGCAGCAAAATTCCTCAGCGTGCCAGTCAATAATTAGTGCAGGCTAATGAAGGGCCATGGGACAGGGACTGCAAGCTCCTCTCTGCTCAGCAGCACATGCTACGGTTGCCTTGTGTGTAGCCCACTGAGCATGGTTTCTCCCCTCTTCCTCCCAGTCTCARGCTTTGCCTTTCTGCACCAAGCTCTGTTCAGTGCATGAAAAATCCAGACTCTGGGGCCAGGAGTTAGACTGGAGGCATGCTGCTTTCCCTGACAAGGATCATGGTGAAACCTCACCAGACACTGGATGTGCTTTCCCTTTGCTTTGCCTGGCAGCGATGTTGACAGTGACAGACAATTCACAGGGGGGCGCTGCCTTCAAATGCAACATCTTGAGCCATTTAAGGTGGGATAAGGATACAAAGCACCTGCATAGAGCTGCTAGRAGGACCTAGTGACGCTCCTTACTTTTCCACAAAAGTAGCTGGACACCAGGGAAAATAACCTGGAGCTCCTAATTTAGCACCAATGTGATTTCACATGCTTCAGCAGCCACCCTGTGTGACAAGACTGGGGACTCCTTCCCCATGTCAGAACTGTTGTTTCAGGAAGGGAGGGTGGCACTGTGCTGTGCACGCACCTCATCTCGAAGGCTGGACTAGCTGTGGGCACTGCTTGTTCAAAGCTAATGGAGGCTTCAGTGGAAGGACTAGAACATTTTTATGGAAATGGTTCTCCTCTTGAGTTGCTCCAGAAAAAAAAACCTCTAATGAGATCTGACCCTGTCAGGGCTACAGAACAATTAGGGTTTCTACAATAACCTCTCTCTAGTCCTTCTACCTTCATGGCTGCTGTGGAGCCCAGGGACCCCTTCCACCATCTGGCCATGCCAAGTCACAAGGACAGCCCATGGGTTTGCAGGATGGTTTGTTCCCTGAGCACCACAGCACCTGGGAACTGCACAACCCCCTGGTAAGATCCCAGTCAACCTTCACTCCTGACACTCTGCAGCTCTGTCAGGCAGGTGACAACAGAGCCAGGACTCCTGGTTCTTCCAGCAGCCTGGATAAACACTGGCAGCAGCTACGGATCAGCAAGAGTCTTGATGCTGGCAAGATGAAATGTTGTTCATCCCTAAAYGATATTTGAATTCAGGGATTTAAATGTTGATCTGTGATCTGAAAACACCCTGGAAATAGAATCATCTTTATGAAACAGAAATTCACTCTCCCAGCCAGTCCCAGTTGTCAAGGCTCACTCCTTATCCAAATGAGACCATCTGTCATGGAAACAGGCATCTAACTTTAACCCAGATTTGAAACTGCTGGCTTGGAGGTTTGTAAATAAATCCCAGCAACACCCCAACTGCTCTCAGGCTCACACTGAGGGGCCACATCTGCTCAAAGTAAAAAAAAATCTGAATTTACATGAGTCACACATCAACTCATTCTATGTAAAGACACTGTAAAAGCAATGCCAAAGAAAGGCTTTCAGTGTGCCAGCAATACTATGTTTACATTAAAGCCTGTCAAATACAGCCCTAAAACACTACATAAATAGGTGGAAATATTGAATGTGCTGCTGCACGATAAAATCAAAGAGTTAAACTGTTAGAGGTGTCTAATGGGCATTATCTTCCTCATCCTCTTCATCAGGCAGAGGTATTGTCCTCCTGACAGCTACGGCTCCTGGAGCAGAAGGTGGCTGTCATAAGTCTGCTCTGCAGCTGGAGCTGTTCTGTCCCAACACAGCCCTGCTGGTCTGCTGTTCTATTTTGTAGCTCTCTGCTCAAACAGCATCTGCAAGCTGTAAAAAGCTGGTGTCACTATATATCAGGCCCAGACACTAAGCTGGTTCCCTCTCTTAAGCATGTGGGCATTTCAGATCCATCATGATTTTTGACATGTGACTTTTTATAAGAGTGAAGAACGACRTTTCACCCTATTTAACAAATTGGAAACTGAGGTGGACACAGAGTTAGTGATTTCCCCAATTAATAGAGGCAGCCAGTGTTTCTTCCCTTCCCATTGCATCATGTTTTTTGACATGCTACAAGTCTTTCTGGCTACCTCAGATTCACACAAGAGGTGGGACCAGAATTTAATTTGAGCATTTATTGTCTCCATGACCTTCCCTAGGACCTGGTGAGTGAATAGAAAGTTCTGGAGTCCAGGCCAAAAGATTATGAAACATGCTGCTGTTTCTACATGATTTACAATTTGTGTGCATGATAGGGGTGTTCGGCTCAAATGCTCAGGCTTAGCTCCCTCACCAGGTATCAAGTGAGGAAAGATTTCTTGTAATCAGCTTGGCAGAAACTGTTGCATGTTTTCTTCAGTTTTGAGTGGGCTTTGCCTTACATAATACAAGTGATGCCACRCTGCATTTTGGGACAATCTCGATTCACATTTGTGACCGTCCTGGATGCCGCACTAGGATTATTTTCTCAGCTGATGGCTGTGATTGCCTTTCTTAGATTCTCCCACTAGAGGGGTTCCCTCACTTCCTTTAATCCCTTTTGCAAACATTCACTGCTCATCTCCTTAGCCTGTAAATTCCGTTCCTTCTTACCATAGCTGTTCAACAACTGAACATTGACAGCAGTCTCTGATTTATCCAGGAGATCACTGCCATCATMAGTTATCWGAATTTCCAAATAAGCATCTTCATMTTTTCTCCCACACAGGCATGTTCAGGGAAATGAAAAGAAAATCCCCATCACTGTCTCTAGAGGACTAGCTCATTTTCCTTTTCCAGATCCCTGCTTTGAACTATGTTTCACTGTCATGGTTGGAAAAAGCACTCACAGAGTGCTGGCTGCTGATGTGCTGGCATCTCTGCCTCTCACATCAACCCCCTGTTCTCACAGCGCACACTTTCCTCTCTGCACATCTCTGTCTATTGTCAGGCTGTAGGTGCTCTGAGGACAGGATTGTCATTTATTTTGTGCTCATGCAACACCATAAGATGGTTATGTTGGTGGATGTTATCCTGGTGAATGCCTGGGGTTATTGGGAACACACAGCAAACTGTTGCTTACAGAGGCTTGCTTTGACTGCCCTGGAGCCTTCCCACTCCTATCCTAATGCCTGCTCTCAGAAACCTCTCTAATCCCCTGTCAAGCTTTCCTCATCCCTTTTCTTAGCACTCTCCTCACTTTGTGGACCCTATTGCTTTGACCACATTGTTCTACCCATAGTGTCTCAGCACATCTCTGGCACAACCTTGCATCCAGCCCTKATAATTATGCCTAGAAAAAACTGGGTGGGCACATGGCTGGGAGGCAACACTGCAAAAGGAAAATGCTCTTTCCAAAATTTAAATGGAGTTTGAGAAGCAGGCATGAAATATTTAATTGGCAGTTTAACCATATGTATTTATTTATGTTATTATTGAGTTTTTCACCATAGACAACAGAAGTGTATGAATTTGTCAGGTCACTTGTCTGTATTCTGCTTAAGATTCTGTTTCATTTTCTCGATGTAGTTTAGGCTACAATACATTCCTYTTTTTTAGGACATCATCCTATTCCCTCTGCAAAATCTTAACTGGGAAGATTTCATGGGGCTTCTTGGATTATATATGATAATTCCACTTGACTGAAAAACCTGGTACTCCATACATGCACAGTCACACTGACTCATAGCTGCTATTTAGCATCCTGGGTTCCTGCATACCTATGATAACATGAATCCTAATGCTGTATAAAATACACACTATGCAGCCAATGCTTTCTAGAAAGTCTTGGAGTCWTTGTAACAAGGCTGTTCTCTTCATGAACATATGCCTGATGCTTCCCAAAAACTGCAGTTAAGGACATGTGCTGTCAGTGCCAGGGTAATCCCTAAAGGCAAACTCAAGAGTACATATGGTAAATTCTCCCATTATACCTTACTTTCAGGAGTTTAGGGAATAGTGTGGTGAATGGACTAGCTGACACATGGATTTCACCCCTTGGAAAGAGGTGAGACATGGTGTACTGAGCAGGTGACCTTTAAYGTATATGTCAGTGATTTTCCTCTGCACTTCCTCTATAATCGGGAAGTATCAATTATTTTATCTGTTTACAGTTTTCAATAAGACCTCTAACAAAGGCATAATCAGCTAAGCTCTGAAAATCAACYGCTAAACAGTAGAATCTGTTTCTGTCAGCCGGCAGAAAACAAGCAGAAAAGCAGTTCTTGAGRAATGCCCGGTCTTTGAGAAGCAGCATGAAAATGAATCACCCTTTGCATGCCTTGCTATTCAAATGTACCCCTGCAGAGTCCGCACGTGGAATAAGGATGGAAAAGTCTCCTCCCTTCCGAGCACCCACAAGGTGGTGCCATTCAATAATCTTAGGAGARGAGCCGCCACCGAGGCGCTGGGGAGAAGAAGCCAAGATCCAGCTCCCCTTACAAATTACGAACTATTGCACAAGAAACTCGGTTTCCTAAACAGTAGGGCAGGCATCGCCCGAACAGCAGCTTGCATTCAGTCAGTCCAAAGGATCATATCAAGGATTCTGGCTGCTGCCTCGTGTCTCCTCCAGCCTCTTCCCTGTTGCAGGGTTGAGTCCACCTCTGCATGCAGCTCTAGGAACTTTCCTCCATATGAGATGGCTCTGCACCAKTACAAACTTCACAGTCCAGACTGCTTCCCTATCAGCACACTTCTGTGTTAAACAGACCACCTTTAACCTCATGGCCCAAAACAGGCAGGTCAGTTTTCTTTGGATGGTTAATAAGCACAGGGAAAGTCCCTGGCAAGGATTACTGTCAGTCCTGATGGTAATTCCTTTTCCCATACAGAGGCTGTTCTTCCTACATCATCATATCTTGTTCGCAGGACAAACACTGCCCTCCCTTGGTGATAGACTCAGGATAACTGARTCAACAGAGTGAAGAGTGGGAGCCCCTTGTTTTGGTATTAGCAGGACATTGCCAGTTATACTCCACAGTTTTCCCATTCCATTGAGATAGCCAGCTTATTTTCTAGCAAGCCTTGGATGAAGGTTTTGAAGGATTTGGAGGCTTCTTGCCTGTGTGAGATTCAGAGAGGGGGCTTAGAAGTGTACCCCTCCGTCAGCCCCTGCCTGAATCCCTTGCTCTGGCAAAGCTCCTCTGGAGATTTGGGTTAGTTTTTACAGGGTTCAGCTGGTTGTTMCTAACCTGCAGGCTATCACCTTCCCTCTAGGCCTTGTTCTTTGCTGAATGTCAAACTGCCTGCAAGATCAGTGACTTCTAAATCATGTAAACAGCATATGTCGAGCAGACATTAAAATTGTTGCTTGAGGATGCATACTGACTGTCCACATAAACACAAGCACCAGATTAGCAGAGCAAGAAGCTAAAACAATCTTTCAGAAAGAATTACAGCTTTTTTTTGCAGCTCTTTAACAGATTAAATTGCTTTTCTCCCCCACTCAACTTCATCAGCGGCACATTCAGAATGCTAATGAAATTCAGATGATAATCCAGTTGGGGGTCTTGAGAGCACCTCTGCCTGTGGCTGTTCTTATTTCTATGGCCTGGAGGAATGCAGAGGTAAATTGTATTAGCCTGTCCTTCAAAAGCAAAGAATTAAACTTGTCAACATTGCAGTCTAAACTGTGTCAGTAAGTCATGTTTACCATTATGCAATTGCCAGAASACAACACAGGTAAATGAGCAGAGAAATGGCTGTTTATGGCCTCAGTTACTCCTAGCTGCTGATTACTGGTGGAGTGCAGTAAAGACAAAGGAGAAGGAAACAACGGGAGAAAATCTCCAAAGGTGACACTCAAATGAAGCATGAGTCATATGTTACCAGAAATGGAGGGACAGAAAAGCAGAATATAGCATTTGTCTTACTCGTGTGTTTTTGTCCTCTTTTGTTATCACTTCTGTAGAGATCTATAAAATCAGGAAGGGCAGGKGGATGATAAATGGTTCATTGTGCTTTATTGTATGAGAAGAAGAAATGAAACTAGTAATTAGCAAGCTCTCCACAAGAAGGAGGAAGTGGTTCTTCACACGCTGTGCAAGAATTCTGTAAAACTCCTTGCTGGAGGAGATTTTAGCGATAAATCTTTACACAGGTTCAAAAAGCAGCCAGACAACCTCATGTCTGAAAACCATGAGTGCTTTTGACAGCAGCTCCTCCCTCAGAAAGCCTGTGTGCTCCTGGGGACGAGGAAGACAGCCACCTCTGAGTTACTTGTTCTGGATGGCTTGGAGGCCATACCTGGGTTGCTGTGTCTGGCCTCAGTTTCCCTTCTCAGGTCAAGGGGGATGTGGGGACACTGGCAGGGCCCAGTGGGGCTGCTGTGCGTTCTGGGGCCTGCAGGATGTGCCCCTCTCAGGGAGCTGCAAGGAGCTGGGCCTGCTTGGGCTGGGAAGAGGCATCTGAGAGATGAGCTGGAGGTGGCCACAACCACCCAAAACAGGGATACAAACAACAGATACTTTTCAGGAGTAGTGGACAGTAGAAGAGGTGGTATCTACAGTTTGCTGTTTGGGACACCCAGATTGGACTTGAGGGAAGACATTTACAGTAGAAGACCTGCGGAAGGGACATTTCCATGACTTGATGAACATCAAAACTGAACATGTGCATTTTGCAGTACCCCCTAAATAGTGGTGGGGGGTTTCTGAGACAAAATCTAGACAGAGGCAATATATCTAATATAATAGCTGGGGGCACCTCTTTCTTCTTATCTCCCGATTTGTASTGACACCAGGTTTCCAGTGAGAGAGTCTTTTATTTATTCACCTCACTGAAAGGCCTGTTCTCAGTGTCACTGTGATGACTCAGTTCTTTGTTTGTATTGTAACAGAAGCGATGCAGTCACATCATGTTCCACTAGAGAGGCCCTGGCCTCTGACAGKAGCTCCATGTGAAAGAAATGAGCACCTGCTAGGAAGCTGGGTGCCTGTCATCCCAGCCTTCCTGGTCAGGCATTCACAGGCTATTTTGGACCTCAACTGCAAGCCCACTTTCAGTTCTGCATGAGTGAACTTGTCAAGCTGTGGCCCTAAGGCAGCTGACTATTTTCATTAGTCAATATTAACATTTTGTTCATAAAAAACAGGGGTACCAATCAGATTACCCAATCCTCTCAGGTGGCTGAAACACAGATCCGGAGCAAAATGGCCAAGATACTCTTAATCTTCAAAGCACAGAGAAAACCTGAGTACAGAATGGCTGGGAGCTAAAAGTGAACATGAGAGCAGCACGTCAACCTCCACGTTGCCAACTTTTGTTCAGGCATTTGGGCTTCCTGAGTAGGATTTAACACAGAACAGAGAGATCTCAGGTTGTGCTGAGGGAGTTCCTCRCAGCCACAGAGAGCATCATGAGACTCTGTTTGCTAAGCAAAGTATAACAAGGGAGGAGGAAAGGGCAAAACAGCGATATGCGGAGCTTGGGAATGAAAATATGAAACGTCAAGGATATACTGTGGAAAAAGAAGATCATTGTTGCTTGATAAAAAAGAGAGCAATCAAATGAGATRTGTACTGAARGAATAACAACACCCTCTTCTAGACMTCCTATTGGGGCAAATAAGCCATGTTAAGTGTACAGAGAATTGCTTCTCACTTTMTGCAGAGGCCTTCTGTGTCTTATCCATCCATCAGCCTCGCTCCTAGGGCTAAAAAAAAAGTTTGTCTATAATGTCTTGGTGGTGGTTTTGTGGAATCCTGTCAATTARCCACTAGTAAATATCTTCTGTTCCCTTTACTCTGTTTTAGGATGGGACCTGTTTCTGTCTGAAGCGTCTCAACTAACTCCAGATAAGGGTGTTCTGGAGATTAAATACTTCATAACCCTGGGATGTCCCAGAGCTTTCCCTCTGTACYTTCCTCAGCCTGACTGACATGTTAGAATATGGGAAAGGCAGGGAGCTTTTCAGAGGAAAATATTAGTGGAAAACATAAGGAGAATAGGAAATATAGGWAATCTGCCCTTGCTTCTACCCCCACTGGTACAGGATAACTTCTGCTATATTTAATAGATGCTGTTTTATACAGCCAGGTTTTACATTAACTAGTATTTCTAATGTTTGAGATTACTGTCTGTTGCTCTGGGATCCTGTTGTGAGGATGTWACCTTGGTATTATTCTTTATTTGGATTAATTTCATAAGGACAGATGAGCCCAAGTTACACAGTCTGCACACARTATTTTAAGATGTGATGATTTTGGATCTGAGGCTCCCCAGGCCAAGTAGCCCTGCTCTAGATCAAATGTTAAATTTCCTTAATGTCCCATAATGCTCAGATCTGAGGGCTTTGAACCTACTTGCACATGAACAAGTCATTTCTCTTTATTACAGCTCTCCTGTGCTACTGCAGAAACTCTAATGGAGGAGCCACAGGCTACCACTTGCAGCTGCAGTCCTGCTGTTTGAGGACCAATCAATCAGACAGCAGTGGAACATCACATCTCATATTCTGGACAAGCAGGCTCTTCAAAATGTTTTCCAAGAAAATTATCTGCACAGAGTTCTGTAAAAATCTAATTCTAACCCATTAACCAATAGCTTACAACCAGCCCAGAAAAAAAAAGTCAGGTATAATAGCCCCATGACAAATGAGGTAGCACTTAGTCAATTAATTTATCTATCTACTAAATGGATGCTTTAAACCCAAGAGCCTCACCCCTTAACCTCTCTGGTTAATGTTTCCAGATGAYATGCCAAATGTATCCATTTTATAAAACCACATTAAAATTAGAAATGGGAAAARACTCGTCATCTTGGTTAAACAGGATTGTTTCATAAAGAATAATACTGAAATTGTATTAACAGAGCTTCAAKACTGTTCTGACATTAAAAGGACTGWTACTCATCCTCCATTTTGCTGTAACCAACTTGTTTATTAACTGTGTCTCAGCTCAGGGCTCCAGTTTTGTATTGGGATGCCCACTGTACAAAGACAAAAGAGAAAGGTGGCCCCAGTGTCAGCAACCTAGCCTAATGTGAGATATAACACAATAGAGATGCTCCTCACAGGTCAGCCCTGCTCAAAGTAGTGGGTCAGAGCTGAATTCTGTGCTTGGTGATATGTTTAGTGCATGCCATCAGCCTAATTCTCACTGCATTTTCCACAGAGCTCGTGACAAATAATTTTAGGAAGGAATTTATAGGATGACCTTGAAGGTGATGTCAYGGTGTTTAAACAGCACAAAGTACTCCTTTGCTGCATGGTGCAGGGTGGAAAGAACACSTGATCAATGAGTCCATTGTCCTTTGCTAAATGGAGGCACTTGAACTGCATTAAAAGAGGCCACAAAAGGCCTYTAGGGCAAACAAAAGAAATTTGGGGTCGGTGCTGCTGACAGAAGAGTTTTGCAGAGCAGTGGCAGGGTGCCRGGGTGGTGTGGCAACCCCTTTTCCCCTCCTCTGCTCTCTGCCCTCTGCTTTTGCACCACATCTCACCCAAGTGGCCCCACTCTCTGTCCAATATTGCCTCAACAGACTGTTCTGCTGTGGCCTCTCAGACAGGCTCTGATGTTTCTATTCCTACTGTGGCTCTACACATCCTCTGATTTTCATTGTCTTGTACAGGAACACAAAGGAGCAGAGACACATAAGGATGAAGAAGAGATCAGTCAGCTTTCTGTGGCTACACAAAACTCCAGTGGTGTTGCAAGAAGTCTGGAAGTGCAGTTCTCTCAAACAATCCTGCAACATAGCCTCTCCTCCATAGCTTTTCATCAGAATGTCAGAAATCTGTAACAAGCTGGAATCTGGTGCAATCCCCATCTTGAATGTATTGGGAAAGTAGGATATTCAAAACTATTGATGCTGTCAGATTTACAATCCAGGAAAGTCACTGGGACATAGGAAAGTAAAGTACTAGGCTGGATATGCATCGGCTGGATATGAATCAGAGAATTAAATACCCGCTAGAAAGAAAATAKATCACAAATCTTATGTTTGACTAGGAAGACTGTAGAATCTTTGTCATTTGGRATATTTAAAGTATGCTTAGGATGATCCTGAAGTACTTGCTTCCACCTTAGCCTAGAAGGTAGGCATCGATGATCTCCTAAGCTGGCTCTTGACTCTTCAATATCCGAGTTTCTGGTATCAAATACTGGTTTTCTGTGCCAACATGTCACTGAGATAATGAACTGGACTATTTTGGGTTTTTTTCCTGGGACTCTTAATACTCTGTGGCACCTGATGCCACAAAAACATTTTTATTGCAGTCTCCTGTGGGGATTTGTGGTCAGCCATTCAAATGCAAGCTTCYCTCACTAAGCTTCCATGGACAAATATTCACCTGCAGCAGAGCAAAGGCAGCTGTAGCTGCAGGCTCCTCTTTATTTTTAGCTCACTAGCACAGGCAAGCTGCAGTCTGACTGTCTTCAGTCACCTGCTCAGAGCTGAGGTTAACACATGAGTAAGCAGTAACTTCCTAAAGGCTAAACTGTATTTGCAGAAAAGATTATTTTATCCCAGTCACCACCATGGACAGATATAAAGTAATCCCTACAGACATGTGAAGGCTAAGCCTGCTTATCTGATGGTGAGAGGTCAAACAGAGGGACTGATAGGGCCATGAGTTTATGGTAACAAATTGTGATTGCTCTGCAAAAAGACATCCCTCAAAGCTCTTCTTCCAAATATTGTCASGTCAAAATACAAATTCTTGAGAAAATTAGGGATTTAATAATATATCATCTTCTATCAGGGTACTTTGAATCATTCAAACACAAAATAGCTCTGAGATATTTTCTTAGAGAGCCCAAGTTTATCAGATGTCATCTTGCAGGGTTAAGCTGATTAGCACAATGGTTAGGAGGAAACTCCCCCAACCAGGCACAGTTAGTGGCTGAGGCAGCCAAGGTCTTACCCAGCCTCTGTGGTTGGGCACAAGCTGTGGTGGACCCAGAGCCAAGCGTGGGTTGACAGGCCAGCCAGAACTCCAGTCCAGTTGGCTCCGGCCTTTCCCAGTTAAAGAGCTGGGTTATCCCTGACTTCTCCTGCATCAAGCCACCCATCTGTCCACGGAGGGAAGTGCACACTGTTCCATGGTCAAATTTGGCTCACACTGGCCAATGGGCTCCAGATTTGCTGAGGAAATGGGCTCCAGATTTGCTGAGGAACAAAGGGGAAACAGATGGAAAAGCAGCATGAGAGCATAAGCTTTGTTTCCTTAGAAAGCCAGGCTAAAATGTCCTTCTTGGTTCAGAATAGCAAATACAGCCTCACGTGCACAGCAACTTCTTGCTACAGCCTCTTGTCTCTCCTGGCTACAAAGCCGTGGAAGCCCTAGGAAGTATTGCCACACCCCCCACTCTTGGCAGCTGAGCCGCTCTCCTTCAGGAATTTGGGTGCAGATGTCCAGAGCTCTGTTCCAGGGCATATCCTGCTGTGTGGTGGGCCTCATCCTCTCCTCCTTCCCCCTTTGTCACCAGCTCTGACTCCAGCCCTGAAGATTGCAGCTGTTCTGCTTCTTCATCACACAGARGGATCACTTCTGAGAGAAGATAACTCAGTCTTAGCAGGAATACAGCTGTGGATTATCCTGTAGCCGAGCTCTGCRCACATGTAACAAGCACCACAAATTTTGTTCCATTATAAATATTTATAATGTATGTAATACAATAATTAATTATGCAGTGAATTTCATCACATTATCCCCACAATGTATCTTAAAGAGCAGAATCTAAACTCATATCTCATTGACCCAAAGCAGCCTGGGCTTCCCTCTGTGTGTTGGCTCCTGTTAGCCTGTAAGCCATGGAGATTCAACATTTGGCCTTTGGAACAGAGGAAGTTGATCAGTAAGGCAAGGAGTGTAGGTARAGAAAGTCCTCAGTTCACAGTAGCTTGCAAGCTGGACTCTGTGGGAGAGGAAAAGAGTGAAGGCTCTTTCTGGACAGAGTAGATGCTGGGAGAGAGGCAGTAAAGGTAGATAGGGAGCACATCTTGAAGCAAGTTGATAGGCCTCTTTTTAAAAAAATAGGCTTAAGAGTTGTGCATTTCTGCACAACTTGTGTTACACCAAGKAATTCGGGTTTTAAGAGGGTCCTTCAAAACAGCTGCTTTTCTAGTTCCTTGTAAGCAATATTCTGGCTGTCTCATCCCTGCAATTAATAATAAATGTACTTGTCCTGAAATGTCCAAAGTCCTCCCTGTCTCGAGCAAAGCAGACTTCCCGTCTGGGGCAGAGCAAGTTTCATGGCCAAGAGRAGGTGAGGAGCCAGTGTGGAGCAGMGAGAGGTTCATCTTCATYRGAACAGGAGCAATCCTGTGATCTGCAGAAGGGGYAAGGCAACTTGGTCCATTCTTTGTCTCCTGTGGAACCAAGGCAAACTCTGCCATAACCCTAGCCTGTATTGCTCTTCAGAAGTCAGTGGATGTGGGATTTGGCAACCAGTCAGTTCCATGGAGAGTTTCCTTCTTAAAGCCATCATCATTTCACCTTCCCTAYAAACATCTGCAAATTGTCCTCCTTCAAATCACACCTTTAATTCCCTTTTGCTAGGATGCCGATGAGAGCTGTGGCTCACCCAATAGCCTCTGATGTGATCTGCCCTTACCTCATTTTCTGGATTTTCTTTCCTTGTGCTTCCTYCTCTGAAATAAAGGATGCTAAATCTCAATGTGATTTTTGAATTCTATTTACTCCCAATCTGTGTTGTTTCCAATTCTATGCCTGCAAATACAAGCTACGGTTGGAGCCCAATATGAAAGAAAATATCCCAGCATATGGCTGGCAAATGCAGCAAGCTAAGCTCTTGTCTCTAAGTGCTGTTTCCCAGTGCTTTCTTCAGGGAATCAACAGTGATTAAATGTGCCAGTATTTTTCATTGCATTTGGAGGATCTGCAGATCCTTCAGAAAAGGGGAAGCACGAAAAAGTACCTAGACAAGCAAGAGCAGTTTACTCTATTGTGGAAACTGCAATTACATCTGAAATGGTTAAACCCAGGTCTAGGAAAGAGATATCTCAGTGGCTCTGACACCCTTTAATCCCTTTGCAAACAGCAGATGATGGCATTTGGATAAACATCTGCTGGAAGTGATGAATGAGAGTGTGAATGAGAGCCACCACATTCATATCTGAGTGCAAGATTTCTTCAGGGCATCCCACATGATCAGACACTCCCAGACTCTTAGCATACTTCCACACACATAGCTGCTGCTGCTGTTGCTTCTAGATTCTCGCTGGATGCTCAGGATGGAGTTGAGATGATTTTCACCAGTAGGACTGAGGAGGTTACCAAGCCCCACTGCCCAGGCTGCCTGGCTGGTGAGATGGCTCAGCAGGCCTTGGTGCAGACCTTGAGCTGGCTCAAGTTGGCAGCCTCACATTTTCCTGCTGGGCAGGCACCAGTCCTGCTSTACAGCAGGTAGATTTGAGCTGGCAGTGTAGGATCCACCTCATTAGCCCAGTGCAAGCCACCATCAGGACCCTCTAACTCAAGAAGCTGAAAGTGTTTTGCACGTTTTTCCAGGAAGTTCAAATTTTCAAATTTTAACTTGATCCCAGTAGTTTCTCACTGTAGAGAATAAAAAAATAAAAACAAAACTAAGCCAAAGAGCCCAAGGCTGATATGAACAGAGAGCTCTCCTTTTGCCTCCCAAAATGCCACTCAGGATTCTTCTTCTCCCTGGCCCAGACAAGTTGTCCTCATGGACCTTTTCTTGGCTGCAAGCAGGTGAGATGGGACTGAAGACTGCAGCCTCTTATTGGAAWTCAAATGAAAAGCCCTGCCAAAGACAGCAGTGACTAATCCACTCAAATAATTAGTTATGGCACAGATTATGAGAATTTTCAGAAACCAAAACTCCCTGTGAACCCCTGTCCCTGAAAACACTTTGGAAATTTGTCTGTGGGCTCACCACAGAGATCCTAGATATCTTTGCTTCTTCCATCTCCCATTTCAAACCARTATCACTCTTTTTGTCAAAGAGCATATTTTTAGCTCCTCTGAGAGGAAAAAAGGGCTAATGCTGGGAGATTTTTCCACTGCACAGGTAACAGGAATTACAGCCTGCAGCTGGGATTGCTCCTCTCAGATGGAACTGGCAATCATTCCCATTCTGCCAGTTAATTAAAAGTGCTGTCCCCCCAGAGAGCTGTCCACACAAGTCTCTTGGCCCAAATTGTCCAGGTGGTTTAGTTCTAGTGGTGGGATCATGATAGGGGCCACCAGCAGAGATGTCAACTCCAGACAAAATTAATTATGAGCTTGGGCTGAGAATCATTCCCCACTGAAAGCAAACAGGGATGGGAAAAAGAAAAATAAAGGGGRAAGGTTACATTCACTATAAAAATCTACACCGAGACATCAAATCCATTCTTAAGTGCAAGCACCAGCCTGAATTATTAAAGCTGAAATTATTTTCCGAGGTTAATTTTCCTTTCCTWGCTTGTGTTAGCTGATCCTGCCTAGCAACAGAGGTGACCTCTGGAGGCTGCTTCTAGCAGCGTTTCACGTGGCTCTGTTAGTTCACTGTCTGAAGCTCCTTCCCATCCAGACAGACCARCAAGAATAGCCAGTTTCTCCTCCTCAGTATCATCCTCCAATTGCTATGTGACAGCCCTGCTTTGTGGCATGTCAAGTTACAAACACTGTCAAGGAAGATGTAAATCCCCCAGAAAACAATTCAACTTTAGATAAAAATAAGTATCTATGAATCATTCCTTTTAAAAATAAGCACTTAAGAGAATTCACACTGTCTTAAGTAGGAAAAGCTTCTGTTTGACTCTAACAAAATCAGAGTAACTCTGTGACAGGCATGTCTGGTTTCCTAAAGCTTTTCTTCCCTCCACCTCAAGAAGGGATAARGCCCAGCCCATTATAGTCCCAGACAATCCCTGTTTTCTCAGYTTCTCTCTTTCAAATCAGGATGAATTTAATCTAAACTCTTAATTATACTCCCAATCCTAAAGAGCACTAAAATAAGGTGCCAATTACGCACAGCTCCTCGATGATCCAGGCATCAAGTTAATCACTGCCCTCACATCTGGTACTGCCTTTGCAAATCCCTGCCTGCAGACTAGTCCCAACTGGGAACAGATTAACCCCTTTCTCTCAAGCATTTGAACTGCTCTGAAGGCTGTATTCAGGAATATTCACAACTGCAACTGGAAATGTTTCCCTTTCAGCTCCCTGGTCCCACTGAGGGCCTTAGAAGGCAGGAGAAAGGGTTAAAATAGGAAAGATATGGAAAATGTCTGTGAACAAAGCATGGAATTTATTCCCTTAATGCCTGAGAGAGTGTTGGGCCGTGTGCAGCGTAGGTCCTGAGAGCCTGCAGTCACAGCAAGCACAGGGGACAGGAGAAGGAAACTGCACCTAGTCACTCCAACTCTGTGCATGCTGTTTCTGCACTTCAAAGGGGTGTTTCTGCCTAACTTTTTTGCCTGGATATAAGCCATTCCTTTATTTCTCTTCTACTTTAATGTTTTGTTTTGTGTAGGAAAAAAAAAATACAGCTGAGATGTGTTTCTGACAGCACACAGAGCACTAAAGGCAAATTGCTTGTAGGACTAACAGCAAAGTCCTTGCATTTTGCCAGCCTTTTTCTTGGCATAAAGTCATTTGAATGCCATGTGGAGACCTCCTCTCCTTTTCACCATAGAGCAGATGGCCTYCTCTTCCCTCCCAAACCACAGCTCAGTCTTGCTACAGCTCCAACAGTTATACATAAAGCTATCAGGATAGCAATGTCTGGAAATTATTTYCTATGTTTTCCTTTCCACTTGACATAGGCTGGTTTCTAGAAATGAGGAAAACCACCAGCATTAGTTGGAAAGTTGAGTCCTGCTCAGCTGGTAGGAAAAAATTCTTAATGCTGTGGATGTCAGTTTGAGAGCTGGTGTCATGAGCCAAAAATTGATTCCTAAATTGTCCTKTYTCATGYTGAGTATTTATWATTTTACAACACTCTCCCAGAGAGGAGGGATTCCATAACTTAGCCCAGGCTTAAATGACCACAAAAAACAAAGTGGTGAATCAAGCCATGCAAGGACAAACAGCCTGTAAGAAAAATCCCAAATGCTGATTYGCTTAAGGCAAGAAAACCATTGAGTTATGATATTACAGTGGGATATGTATAAAAGGTCTCATTTGTACGGTGGTCTCCTGCCTTAACAAAGCACCTCAGGCTATTTTCAAGTGGTTTCTACACACAGTTATTTCAGCTCCCTGATTGCTCAGTTTGCTTACTTTGAACAGTGGTGACAAGATAAATATCTCCGGGTTCCAATTTATTTTATGTTTCTCAGCTTTGTCCCAGCACTACCCAGGCTGTTCTGTTGAACAGCTGACACSGAGCTGGAGCTTGCCCCTGCCTACATGCAAATGAATGATCAAATTGTGGGTTTGGCCAAAGAACCGGGGAACAGATTAAACAAACAAGCTTCAGAGCAGTAATTTAATAGCTAGGACAGGGCTAAGTATCATCTACCTTCAAGTGTGATGAGTCAATGTAGGCAGAGCTATGCCACACAAAAGAAAATCTCCCAGGTTACCCAAGATCAAAACCTGCCATTCATGAAGTCTTGATTAACGTAAATTGATCATTTAAAACCATTTCTTGTTCGGTCCCAACTTTCTTYACAGGGAAGAGGGGAGGGAGGGGCGCATAGTGAGTCACTGCACAYTGACACCCACCCCTGCCCCGAGAGCCACCGTGTTCATTTTGCAGCAGCAAATGACAAGGATTAGTGACAGTGAGCCAGCACAGATATCACTATGTGGGCTGCCYGTGGAGGGCTATGGAGCAATTTAACGTGGCTCATGTGTGCATCACTGTCCCCGAAGTTAGGGATGTAGGCAGGAGTGATGCTTCACATGCTAATGATAGCCACTAATAGTGCTCTCAGAAACTGGGGATAATTAACAACCACAGAAAATTCACCTGCCTGASACATGGTTCAACTCTCAGTTACTTATCAGATGCTGAAGTGAAATTGCCGGGGAAAGAAAGCTTTTCCGAGTGTTTAGACTGTTTTTTACCAATTTATTTTTTAATCCATCTCTTGGCTCTGTTATTTTGTTTTCCTGTCCCTAGTTCTTAGCTGTTCCTTGCATTTCATCGRCTCCTATTTTTTCATGTGTAAGAGTCACTGGATTTATCTTGTTTGCTCTCTATTTTGGGGGAAGGAGGACTGCATTGGTCTATTCCTTTGGGAGCTACCCACAACAAGCATTCCAAACAGAAACACATTTGCTCATGATTTACAGGACCTGAGAGAAGCCAGCTCCCTTTGCCYTCAAGCAGTTACACTGTCTGCACTCTGAGAGTCTGAGTTTGCTTCTCAGCYTAAAGTAGCAAGGGAAGGGGAAAAAACCAATCCCCAGACAAAGCACAAATCCCCAGCAGGTYTGAATACCAGATTTTATCTGTCAGGGGAGGAGAAGCATGGAAGGCCTCTATGAGATCACTACTGAATTGATACTGGGAGACAGAAAGAGAGGAAAACACAGGTCAATTGACTATCAGGTTTAAGACCATCCCAGTCCTTGTGATGTGCTTCTTCTTGTATTATTTTGTTCTCAACTATCTAAAACTAGATCTCCTCAAAGTGAATTAGAAGCTGCCAAGTGTCTGCATGATTTTTGGGCAAAAATCTGCAAAGGATTGGCATGAGATCAGACATGTTTCTCTTGCTAACTGATCAGATTTGAACCTGAGATTTCAACAGACTGAGGTCAGTACATTTCCATGGAGAAAAGTCACACTAAATGATAATAGCAGAGTTTCTGAGAAATAAGAATTAGGAAATTCCAAKATAAGTGCTGTACTGAAAGAAGTTCAAATGAATCTATTCATTTGGCTAGAGGGGCTATTTTAACTCTAAAATATTGTCATGCTTCTGAGGGCACTAATACACCTTAATCGAACTGACTGACCTCACCAGGGGCTGTGTTTAGGTCTTGTGGGACYATGTGCCATCACTGAGGGCATTGCCTGTGCTGGGATTGCCTCCAGCTGCTGGCTTGCCTGCTCTTTGGGAACATCAGGACACTGCTGTGCCCTGGCAAACACTCAGGAGGCTGTTTTCCACAATGTGGCTTTCAAGGGCTAAGAGTGGTTAGCTAGTTCAGTCTAACGAGTCTTTCCAAACTAGATTGATTGGTCTAGATTTAAAAGGGTGCTTGTGAAAGTACGTTTGTTTTTTGCTTGTTTAGAGGCTCATGAGGGCTTATAAATTCATCTAGACCCCCACATTCCAGGCTGAGGCTGCACTATCAGCTAAATCCCTATTGCCTAAGTCTCTCTGAAATGAATGGGAGTGAGGCACCTACATGATGCCTTTTAGAAATCTTTCTAAACCCTGTAATAATAATAAATAGCTGTCACATTAGCAGATGCCTAGAAGCTTGACTAATAATGATGCAACAACAGTACGATGGAATATTATTCTGTACTTTAGTGGCAAGTTACTGTGGTTTTTTTGCTTTTGTTCCTGCTTTCTGCCCCCTCAAAATGCATGGAGTGTCCATCTCTTCCCCTAAAGACTTTCTCTTCCAGGACCTTGCTGTGCCCCCATCCTGTGCTCTGCTGAGGGTACAGGTCCCATATCAAGTGGTCAGTGCTGCAGCTCACCTCCCTGCATTGTTGTTACCTGCCTGTGCTATAGTTGTTGAACGCTTAATCATGTGTGAAGGCAAGTATGCCCCTCATGTCATGTCCTGCAAACCTAGGAAGGGAGTTTGCTCACCTCTGCCAAATGTGAGCAATCTGCATGTGAAGTCCCAGTGAAATAGGAAAACTGAATCAGGCATATTGTGGGTTGTTCACACAAGTGCTGTCCTACAGTTTTGTGAGCTCATCTGAGTTTAAACCCGTGGTGATTCTTATTCTTGCTCTCACCTGTTTCACTGGCTTATGAGTGACTCAGGCTGCCTTTACTAAAAGTCCCTTGCTAGTGTAAATCAGAGCCTGCCCTGSGCAAGGCCAGTCACATATGCTGAACCATTACATTACTCACCATGTAAGCAACTGGCTACATGAAAACCCTCAAGCACCCTTCCTTCAGGCTCTCATCCAAAATGGAGTCTGGAAAGCAAATAAATGGAAGACTCTTTGCCTTGGGCTTCTGG
>NW_026623577.1:313439-353947 GCF_030028575.1 Malurus melanocephalus | reverse complement strand
ACCCAGGTGTCATGGCTGCCGGACAGAAACCAGATGTGAAATCTCCCTTCTTAAGGTTTCTCCATCATGGAGACTGGTGCAAAACATCAACACACATCTGCTGAGCTCTCCTGCCTGTCTAATATGCATTGCAGCTTCACTGTTTGACTATTTGACTACAATCAAGGATTATCAGGGTGTCAAAAGGATCACAAAACAAGTATCTGTCCCATCATTTCAGTGGTATGAATGGAGCTGTTTATTGGGTAGATTTCCATGTCCCGTCCCCTTCCCTTGCCTCTCCTSTCTGCTCTTTTTATGTGGGTCACCTGTTTCTTCCCCCAGGCTCTGCTTCCCTTTTTCACTAGGCCCCCTCTGAATTTAGCATCTTTGATAAATGTCTTTGGGTAGGTATCTGTGAACAAAAGAGAGTAGTAAGCCTAGAGTGGGGCTGGCTGTTTTCCTTTAAACAGACTCACCTTTGACACTCAAAAGTGTGCCCCTAAGCAGGGGGTGGTTCTGTTAAAAGCCTGAAAGCAATACTGAATCGGCTTCAAGACCTTTGAGGCAWTGCTGTGTTGACTGTAGCTAGGAAACTCCACCCAGAGCTCTAGGAACAGCAAATGGAAAAGGCTGACAAGGCCACAAAGATTTCTTCTCACTCCCCTGTCTGTGAAGTGACAATTGTAASGGATCAGTTTCATCTCTTGGTAAGTGCARCCAAAAAGAAAATTATGGSAATTCATCTGGGCCTCAGGTGTGTRTRCATTTATATATTCCCAAGTTAGCAGACTCCTCTGATTATATAAAAAAACCAGCAATTCAGTGCACACATTAAAGTGTCCTGTTCTGTACAGGCTCTGAATGTCTCTGCATGGGGCCCTTTCTAGCCCAATCTGTCTTTGTTCTCACCCAGTGCTCACAAACAATAGGGACARCCCAGACCGTCTGATGAAGTCCATGTGCATTGGTGTAGCTGCTCTCCCCTGAAATGTTTATCTCGTCTCCTGGTAGACAGCTGTTGTGATGTTTTTCTGTGCCAAGGAAATGGTTCCAGCTTTACCGTCTCAGCTGAGGATAAAAGCTCACTGGAAGTAATTTCCTATAAAATACAGGGGAGTTGGCAGCTGGCTATTGCACCACCCCATAGTATCTTCTCTCCACTTACACACATGTGCATCAGACCAACCYTTTGTGTGGAGGAAGTGGCATAATCAGATGGCTGTCATCCATGAGTGGGACACCAGACAAAATCTTCTCCAAATAAAACAGTGATAACATATGTGATCTTGCAGAGCATTGCCACTGGACAGGATTTGCAAGACAGGATTTACAGACTAAARCTTGAAAGTTCTCCTTATTTCAGTAACTGTTGTCCACCATGGAGGACCAAAAGCAGAAGGCTTAGCAATGAAAAAACCCTACAAGATCCTTGCCCCTCTGTGATATGTTTGTATCACCACCCATCCTACTTAGCAACCTTGCTTTCTTTGCTAGGGAATGGCAGTGAGGTTCGCTGCAATAGTGCCTGGCTTCAAGGGGATCTGTGTCCATCTACCAGTTTCCCTGAACTGCCCTGTGCCCAGCAATGACTCCTTGTTTCTGCAGGAGAGCATTCTGCATTCCCTGGCATCAGGCCTGCTTACTGGCTCCATTCCTGATGTCTTAATAATGGCACGGAAATTCAAARTCCTTCTTTGTACATTAAGTACTTTCTCTGATTTGGCTTCTAGGTCTTTTGGGGTTTGACACTTAAACACCTTTTAAAATCTGGTCAGCAGCTCCTAGGTATGGTGGCAGGGTACTGAGACCAGCTCTGTCATTAGGGAGAGGGTATGGAGGGACTGCTTCATCATAGCCTCCTAATCTTTTGATTCTGAGATTAACTGTACAAATAATTTTCCCTGGCAAAAACATAGCCATCTGAAAAAGTCTCTGTAAGTAGCACTTGTGCCTGTGTCAGCTTTCAGGTGAGCCAAAAGCAGTAACTGTCTGCTTGTGATATCAAATGAAAGGCAATTACATTTTTGTGTGTGTCAGTAGGCTTACCCTATGAGAATGAAGCTGCAGGCTGTACCATCTCCTCTGAAAAACACAGGCTATCAGTAGCCACTGCCAAATAACAAGAGCAGCTCCTGGGATGAACCCAGCCTTTGATGCAAGGCAAAGCTGAGAAGGCACAGAGGGGGCAGAGAGGAGTCACACTGTCTCCCGGAGAGATCACAGCCTGTAAGCCTGGCTCTGTATTTCAGCTGCCTCCTCTCTGCTGCCAGAATTCCTGGGCATGGAAGAAACAGCAATGGAAAATCCCAAGGGATCATTATCTCACTTCAGGCATGCCTGGTTTGGTAGGTTTAACTTTGCCACACAGGAATCCACAAGTGTACCAAAAAAATTATTAGTGGTTCTGGAGATGGAGCAGGACCAAAAACCACTGAATGTAACATTTTCTTTTTAAAGAGATAAGATGTGCACAAGCAGCCCCCAAACCCTAACAATAATTCAGTGGGGAGTACCAGATCCCTCCGAGTTCCACTGAAGTTTTGTCACAGGTTTTRATTAGATCAATRTGTTGGTGTTTGAGTTTCACTACACAGTTCTGTCTGACATTCCTCAGTTACCCAATTCTCTCTGAACTATACAGTTGCAACTACAGAGTTGCCCACAGCAGTGAAAAATGGCTTTAGATGGGGCAAATACTAAATGTGGGTCTTACTAAGGCTGTTGGGTGTGGGCATCTCCCCTTTCTCTGGTTCATTAAGTTCCAGATCTAAAACAGCCTTTTCTGCTCAGTAATGCTGCAGAGGGGACTGGCTCCTCCAGAGTAATCTGAGCTATTGTGATATGAATCCRTTTGGAAAAGGCCCAGGGTCTTCCCAAAACCTGGCATAAGAAATAAAGGAACAAACTGCTGACTGCACTGCATTTCCTTGTCAGAGTAGAATTAATTAATGTTTTCAGGCTGCTTTGAAAATTAAAAGTGCCATGTGGTACAATACTGCCGATCCTTTTTCACCCTGTAGCTGATACGTAGCGTGTCCCTTACAAGCTAATTGGAAATTGCTTTTGGTATTTTTAGTGTTTTTCAGCAGACCTGCTACAGCCTGCTGCTTTGTTCTATTAAATGTGCCCTACCTCACCCTCCCCTACCCCCCTTCCTCTAAACTGCTCTGCGAGGGAAATAAAAACATCAGTCCCTAGCACCATCTGTCAAGCACAGGCTAATCCATTCTCTGCTTGTCTCATGGTCAATTTGGTTTCTCTCTGATTGGTATAGCTACCCGTCTTATTACTGAGAATTTAATTTATTCATRGGTTTGGGCTTTGCTTTGTTTTCATGCTAATATTATTAGGATGATTGCAGTATTCAGACATCCAGCCCCTCCATATGCCCAAACTGAAGAATGGTACTTAAACAAACCTGCAACCTCCGAGTAAGGCAGGGAGCATTGCTCCCCCATTTTCACAGAGGGAAAATGAGACAGGAAGAACCAGCTTGCTCCAAGGTGTGCAGATGCCTCACCTGTAGAGCTGAGCAGTAAGCTCACAGGGCCCCAGATAAGAYCCAGTTGCCAGTGCTAACTAAAGCACCACTGCTTTGACTCTCTTTCTGTTCTGATTTGGCTTTGTTTATGGTGATCTCCATGGGAGCTGTGCAGAGATAAGTAAGACATGGACCTTTGCATAGCTCCTGTGATGAGATGGAGCAGATCCACCAGGGACACAACTCATGGATACCCAGTGAGGCACAGCCTGTTGAAAAAYAGGGTCAGCCTGTTAACAAACAGCACATGTTAGACCAGTTATTTTCTCCATTTGCTGGTGGTAAATGGGACCCCAGGCACAGCCTTTATGGTTTTCTTCTAATATTCTCAGTACTTCTGGTGTCCCTGTGCCATTAACTAAGCAGTGATTGCTGTCTGATGGACTGCTCYGACACCTTTCATTCCCCTTGCGTGATCTAGAGAGAAGCTGATGACAGGCCAGTGAGAAATGTCAATGCTCAGCTCTGCTCATGATCAGGCCAGAGCTGACCACACTGAAGAGATCTGATTTTCTGGGGGTCTGCCCAAAGCAAACAGCAGTTCTTAAGACACTGTCTACTCTCTTGCAGGCTGTTGTGTATCCTTCTACCCAGACATTTCTTTTCATAAAAGAATCCGTGCAAAAGACACAGGCTGGGTATGTAAGCAGGTCCTCTGTGCTGTACATTCAGAGATGACTGGCCCTTTGCCTCTGTGAAACGCCAGGAGAGTCCTGCTGACTCATTCCTTCCTGCCCTTACTGCAGCTCCTCTGATGATGCTACATGGATAGATCCAGGAATGAAAATTCTTGCTTTAAAACAGAAATCCCTAAAATGGTATGCCTTACCCCATAGAAGGAAAACAACATCTTTTTGCATCTCTTTTTCATAACCAACAAGTCAAAAGGATTTTTTTTTTTCATTTTATTTTGTCAAAGACCCCTRTTTGCCAAGAAGGCAATCTGTGAGCACCTAAAACAGGCAGGGGGGAACTGATAGCTCTTGCAACCAATGGCCAAGAAGGGTCACACTGCCTTATTTTCATCTGATCTTTCMTCTCTACAGGGGGCAGTGTTTAAGGTATCCTGCAAAGATTTCAACTTCAATGGCCTGAAATTCTGCAAGCAGCATGAGTTACAACTTCACTGATGTGGGGATGTGGCCAAAAGTCATCTCTGGCTCTCTCTACACCTCCAATCCTCACAAGGCGTCATAGTGTGGTGAAGCTCACAGCCAGGGCAGGCCAAATCCCCAGGAATGCAGGTGCCTGGAGATGGGACTCCCCTTCTTCCCAGCCATGTCTATGGCAATGTGCTCTAGGASTGCAGGGAGGTCTGGCTCTGGCATTTTGCTCCCCCAGGAGTGGGTGTCTCTACCAGGGCTGTGAGGGAGACAAACAAGTCTGGAGATTGGTAGAGGCAGATGGGGGAATGGAGGGCATAAGCTCAAGGCAACAGCTGACAAGTGCCTGGGAAATGGTACTTGGCAGGCCGGGAAAGGCTGAGTGCTGCCATAAAGCTCCAGCTTTGACTCCAACATTGACTCCAGGCCCAGCTCCATCTCCAGCTCTGGTCCCACCCCTGGACCCCCAACACCTGGGCTGCAGCACTGACCACTGTCCTGACCCCTTGTCCTTGGCATTGATGTGAGTACTGTGCTCAGTTCTGAGYCTCTCACTTAAAAAGGACATTGAGGTGCTGGAGTATGTCCACCAAGGGCAACAAGGCTCATGARGGGTCCAGAAAACACATCTTGTGAGGAATGGCTGAGGGAGCTGGGGTTATTCAGCCTGGAGGAGAGCCCACTGCTCTCCACAATTACCTGTGAGAAGGCTGTAGTGAGGTGGGGACTGGTCTCTTCTGACGCGTCTGGAGTGACAGGACCAGAGGAAACGGCCTTACGCTGAGACAGGCAATATTCAGATTAGACAGAAAAGAATTTTTATTGTTAGGGGTGAGGCATTGGAATAGGTTGACCAGGGAGCTGGTGGTCACCATCCCTGAAASTGTTCAAGAGGCTCCTGGACCTKGCGTTGCGTGGTGTGCTTTAGTGATTWACAGGTTACCGTGGTAGTGATGGGTAGACGATCGGACTGGATAATCTTAAAGGCCTCTTCCCGCCTTTATGATTCAATGATTCGATGATTCTGTGAGCTTATAACGGTATAATTCTGTGATTCCACAATTCTGCGTTTCCATGACCCGGCGTGCCCCGGCGGACGCGGCCGTGAGGCGACCCGGGGCGGGGCGGGGCGTGAGGCGGTGTGGGCGGAGCCTCCGCAGCGGCGAGGGGGCGGGGCCCCGCTGCGCTGATTGACAGGTCGCGGGGCTGGGCCACGGAGGGGCGGAGTCGTGCGGCCGATCCGGAGCTCCGGGGCCGTGGAGGGCGGGGGAGACACCGGGCACGGAACCGCCACCACCGCTGCACCTCCCCGGCGCCAGGTAACCGGGCGGGGGCCGCGTCCGCCCCGCGCTACCCGGGGACGCCGGGGCGGCTGGGGAGGGAGGTGGCGGCCGCCGCTCCGCGCCGCGGCGCTGTGTCTGTCGGGCCGCGGCGAAGCCCCGGGCGAGCCGCTCCGGTCCGGTCCGGCGGCGGTCGCGGAGAGGGGCAGCGGCCGGCCCTGCCTGAGCCGGTGCGTTGCCCGGCGCCGCGACAAAGCACCGGCCTTCCCCCACCGCGTCGCCTCCTCCTCAGCGTCTCCCAGCGCCGCCTAGCCTTCCCGGCGGGGGCCGGCACCGAGCACCCCCTCCCCGCCGCCGCCGCCGACACAGCTACCGCAGCGCCGCCTAGCCTTCCCGGCGGGGGCCGGCACCGAGCACCCCCTCCCCGCCGCCGCCGCCGACACAACTTCCTCCCCCGGCCCCGCACTGGGCAACTTTTCGGGCCGGTTCATGTGCGGCGCCCCGAACCGGTAGGCTCGGGGCCGTGTCCAGGCCCGGTGCGAGAGCGGGGGCGGCTCGGGGAGGGGGTGCGGCGGTGGGCCCGGGCACGGCCCCTCGGTGCGGCGGAGGCGGCGGCGGTGCCTCCCCGTCAGCTGTTTCCTGCTGTTTGTTGTCAGGGCTCCTGCGCTCCCGGCAGCGCCCGGCGGCGGCGCCGATGGGGGGGCGGATGGGCCGGGCCGGCCCCGGTTGGCTGCGCGCGCCCCCGTGACGGCGCGCGGGCCGGGCCGGGCCGGGGATCGCCCCCGCTCGCGCGCGGCTTTGTGTGTGCGCGGCACCGGCACCGGGCTCGGCACCGACACCCGGGCTCGGCACCGACACCCGGGATCGGCACCGACACCCGGGATCGGCACCGGCACCCGGGATCGGCACCGACACCCGGGACCGGCACCGGCACCGGGCTCGGCACCGACACCCGGGATCGGCACCGACACCCGGGATCGGCACCGACAGCCCCCGCAGCGCCGCCCCGGGGCCCGGCTGGGGCCGAGGAGGTTCCGCGGGCGTTGAGCCGCCCTGGCCGGTCGCACGGGGGCTGGCAGTGCCGCCTGACGCGTCGCCCCCCTGGCCGTGCGAAGGTGCTGCTTGCTGAGCGCCGGCCGGCGGAGCGGCCCCGTGTCCCCGGCGGACAGGTGCCTCCCGCGGGGAGCTGTCACAAATCCAGCCGCCGCGCTTGTTTGCTTTGTGAGGTGCTCGCGGCTCGCTCCGCAGCAAGGCACGTTCGCCTGCCAGCGCTTAGGTTGGGGTTTTCCCCGTGGAAGTATGGATTCCCAGGGAGCTGAAATATTCTGCCGGCGCCTTCTCGCTCTGGGAAAGGTTCTAAGTCAAAGCCTGAAGGAATGCGAAGACGGTTGTCTGTCTGATTCATTGTTACTCTGTTCACAGCCCTCAGCTGTACTGTGCAAGCAGATGCAGATAAGATTAATCCAGCKTGTTTATTTAAGAATAAAGGTCGTGTTTTCGACTGGTGCAGCTGTAGAATTTAATAAATTAATCGTCTTCAGTTTCTTTAAACAATAAACACGGGCTTAGGGTTAGATTGAGGGAATAACAAAGCAAGTACACACGGTCTTACGTGAGAGACAGGGCAGGGCTCTTTCGAAGGTGGTATCAGAGAACAAGTCTTGATGTCAGCAACTAATGGCCCTAGATTAACCATTAGCTTAACTAATGTTTATGACTGATGGCTGAAAGGGAGGGAACTTGCTCTGTACTTGTAAACATTCCCTCACGTGACTGTATGTTACTGCTATATATAGTCACATATATATTTYTATATAGAGCCTCTTTCTGGATGGCTGAATTCAAGTGTGTGTGTGACAAACAAAACTGTCAGTTTTTTAGTGCTGCTCTGTTTTTCTAATATAGTCTTTAGATATACTATTTGGAGCCTTCTGTCATCTGCTACTTTCACTTCCGTAGTTCTGGAAATACTTGGAGATGCAGAGCTTATTGTTTGTATATAGATTTTAATAATGATGAGTGAGTTTCGGCTGTGGTTGCCAAGCKTGTGAGGACAAACGAAATTGCATCTCAAAGCCCAGTAGAGAAGATGACAAAAACAGGCTTCATTTGTTGTCATAGGCTGAGAGCTGTACACATATTTATAAAAGTGTRTTTAACATGGTAATCATCACAAGCTTGAAGGGATATTGTCCGAGTCAGGTCATWGGTTCACATTTGTTTACTGACATTTGACCTGTGTTGAAATCTAGAGTTGCTCAGCTCTAACTGATATACGTAATTCCCTTAAGCAAGATTTAACTTAGAAATTACTTGTTAAATGTGTAGTTRAAATGCCTGTACACTGTGGATGTTTGTTAGCAAGGTGATCTCTAATTTTGGAGGTTTTACCTACATTTAGGACCTTTCTAGTTAATAGGAAAATTTCTTCGTGATGTGCATTTAGTGTRTGAGCACTCTTTCTGCCAGCTGGATGTAGCTGGTTTGGAGGTTTGGATGATAGTTGTCTTAACACCATTTCTTGAAAGGTTGTTTACTGGATTTTGTTTTTAATGACTCATGAAATCACTGATGTCTTTGGGTGAAGTTTGCTATCATTTCACCACTATAATGAAAACAGAAAATGKGTAGTTTAGCTTTCAGAAAGTTGAAGAATGAATTAATAGATGAAATTGTCTCAACTGCTTAAGTAGTATAGGAATAAATWTATTACAGAACAGGGAAATACAGCCTTTTTAAAAACAGTGGAGGGATTAGCAAGGGGGCAGGAAGAAAAGGAAGGGAAAARGRAGCAGGGAAACAATGTAGTTGCTGGTTATGGACTCTGTGTAGTGGTGGCAAAGAAAATTAATCTGAGTTTGGTACCATTTGTAAACTAATACTTTTATATGTTATCTAGCAAGAGTATTGTGASGGTTTAAATTACTCTGTGGGAGATGCTGAGATAGGAGGGGCTGTATGAGAAACAAACACCCGTCTGTGTGTCTCTGCTCTCTGAAAACGTGTAACAAACTACCCTGAATTAGTCTTTGGGTGTGCCAATACGATGGTAACACATTTAAATGCTGGTATCTCAGGGCTCACCTTACCTAGGAAAAAYGCCACTTTACCATAGAAAATGAGACTACTGCAACTTGCAATACAGAATTACACTACTGCAAATTGCACAAGGGTTTTTCCATCCTGCAAGCCCTGCATTTGGGCACAGCTTTGGTTTCTTTGCCAAAGCCTCTTCTGTCATCGGACTGTATTAAGTTCCTTTTACAGTTGGCTACAGTATATGGATGGCAACAGCATGCTGTTCCAGTTCAGTTTTCTCTCCACATTTGGCTACATTTGGTGGTTTCAATTCTGCATGTAGGCAGAGTCCAGGCCCTGTTTACTTGGACAGCCGCAGAAGTTGGTGGCAGACATTGAATCTCAGACCTCCTAAGAGACTGACCACGTGTGTATTTTTGGATGCACCCTCGCTTGTGAGCAGCAGAAACCTTGAAAGGTAAGGAGCAAGTTTTATTTTTTGCTTAYCTGGTGATTCTTTAATGTGTCATCTTGTGCAGCTGTACTAAGAATTCTCTTTCCTCTTTTGTCTGTCTCTTGAGATGAGAAGAGGAAGCTTAAGCCCAGTTCATGAGATGCAATGGTGAACTTTCAGCCTGGTTCCAGGGTAAGTACATCTTGAGAATGTTTCAGTGTGCTTAGGGGAATGCATGACCCTTTTTCAAAGAGTAGAGAGTGCTTATTTGCTCACAAAAAGAATAGTTTTAGTTGGTAAAATGGTGAGAGGCTGTCACAGTTTTTTATCCTTTAACTAGCAGCTGTTCTCTGTTGTAGATGTGAAATGCAGTAGATGGTGCTGAAACAACACTGAGGCTCGTCCTGTGAAATATCCACAGTCCAGTGTGTATAGAGAAAATGCCTGCTGGCTCTGCCAAGTGTTGATGATCCTGTGTCTTGAAGAGATGCATTCCAGGACGAGGAAACACTGACTGTTAGTTTTAAAAATGTTAATAAATAATTCTTTGTGTTCCTTTTCTTCTTTAGTGCTTGTGAAGGTAGGCAAATGAGGCAGTACAAATACCAACCGAGTAGTGCTTCAGGTGGTTTCAGGTCTGTGCAGATAGTGGTCACATTTAARCTGTTGAATGTCAGCCCTTTGATGGTTGTTGCTCGGTGTTGCTGAAGTCAACACTGAAAGTGTTTGGTAAGTTTGGGATCTGCTGCTCTGGGAATACACATAATAGCACTCAGCCGCAGTGCCTGTGTTTCCTGTCTGTCCATGCACTCACTGGGAGAAGTTTACAGGGAAGAAGTCTTTCACAGTATGATTAAGAAGTGGTGTCAATGTTTGTGCTGTCAGAATAATGTACTGTCAAAATCATGCACTGTCAGCAAGCCTGACAGGCTGGGTAATACGAGCTATCATTGTTTGCTCTCCTATAGGTCTTCTCAGGAAGGTGGCCTGGGTGCTGAAYAATGGCAGTGTCATCATCTCCAGTTGGTAAAAGCACCCCTCTTGGAACTGTGGAGATTTGACAAGCAATAGATACTATCTAAGTCTGGCTTTCTTATATTGCAGCCATTMGTTTCTTATTATGACTTGTGTTTGGTAATTTGCATGAAGGCAGGAGCACTAGGACTTCATCGCTGATACATACCCTGTGAAGAATACTTAGTTGATTTTAAAAATTAAAATCACCTAAGGCCAAAAAAACCTGTTCTTTCCTCAGTATCTGGTTTTGTGAATAACCAAATCCCTGTCCATTGCTTCTGAAAATGCTGCTGGTAGCATGATGGAATTGGTTTGATATAGCAGTGTCATTTCCAGAGCTATGAGTAGCACCAGGGAACCCGRCTGGCTCTGAACCAGTGGAAGTTGTTTTTCCATGCTTTTACGTGTAGATAGTGCATGAATGGCTAAGTGCACTTATTGCATTTTCCTCCCCCTGTTTGGAGGATCTTAAGCTTTAGAAATGCTTTTGTTTCACAATWCTTTGGCTTCTCCTCATTTGAGAGAGCCCTCCCACTGCCTTTGGTAACAGCTTATAAGTGGTTTTTTCAGATCATTTATGCATGTATGAACATAAATAGACRCCTGCACCTTTTCAATTGGTAGTAAAACTATAGGATAAAAATATACACAGTGAAGTTCGGTGACTTTGTACCCACCATTTCTGTTCATAAGGGGCAGGAGCCTGAGATGGAAAATTGCTTTTCCTCGTTCTGTTGCGCTTATGTTTTTTTCCTGTGTGCAGCAAGTATACCTAGTATACCCCACAGTATTTGGGACCCTTATCTAAGGAGAGGAGAGTTTTTATCCAGAGCAAGTACCTTCTGATTTGGTCTTCTAAGTGAATGCTGTGGTTTCTTTAGCTTGAGGGAGAAAAAAGGGATGGAAGAGTGTGAAATGATTCCAAGTTGAAATTAGCTTCTGTATTTTACAGGAGAGGAAATAGCAGAATTTCCATATTAACTTTTTTAGAAAATTCATGATCAAATGTGGATTTTTAAGGCTGTGTTACTAGCAGTCATTTTGTAAGATTTTTCCTACTTTTTACTACTATGAGCAGTAACATAAAGACTAATGTAAGGTGACTGGTTTTATAAAGCTGGACCCTTAGAAATTCACTGAATTCAATGATCAAAACTGAGGACTGAGGTAGTTGTAGCCTGCCTGCTATGTATTTTGACTGAAGTCTCACAGGTGGTAGTTAAGTGTAGAGGTTACTTTTTCAAAGTTAGACACTCTGGTAATGTTACAGTACTTTMGCAGTTTTTAAAGAAAGCCTAGGCAAAATCTGCATTGTTTTGACTGTTACAGTACTGAAAAAATAATTTTCTAAATTTTTAAAATGTATTTATTTCAAGAATATACATTTCCTTATGCATTGTATTCTGAAAAAAATGTATTCTGGTACCAGTTGGTTTGTTAGAGTCTACTGCAACTTTAGGTTACTTTCAGCTCTTTAAGATGACATAAATAATTGAGGATTTTAGGCCTTGCATTACTAGGCAGATTTTTCAGCCTTACATCTTTGAGTCTATTTGTTTATGCATTTATTTGAATGTTTGATATCTTTGGGACTCAAGTCTTCTGTCCATGCCATAATGCCRTATCCAGAAGTAATGCATTTCTATGTTGCTGTGACTTCTAACTTGCTTGTAAAAATTGCACTTGTGCTCCTTTCTGAAGTATTYAATTTTAATTTTTAGTGTCTCTGGGTTACTGCTTTTCTGAGGGCCCTGACATGAATTATGATCTCAGGCAGGTGATGTACTTGCATTCTGAGTGTTTAGATGCATTGTCACACTCTGCAGGGTCAGTCTGTATAATGCGTTTGTTCTCGCCACCAAGCTCAGGGTTTGTGTTGCTCWTAGTGAGATAGGGATGGGTTTGGATTTATTTTGTGTTAGCTTCTAAAMATACAGCGTGAATATTGTGTTTACTCTGAATGAAATACCCCTTTGGATGCTGATTCCACATTTACTGTAACTTTTGATCAGTTAATTGTTTTGCATCCACAAYACAATCAGCACAAATATAACATCCAAAATTAGTAAGGATGACACATGGAGCTAGGCCAAGTGCCTTATGGGCATATCTGTTACGATTGCCTTAACTGTTTGTATTTGTGGTTTCTTCTGGATGAAGCCTTTKACTGATACTTGTTTATTCACACTTATTGTCTGTTGATTTTCCTTCATTCTGTCACTATTCACGTTTTAATTTCTTATTGCCTTTACTTGCTGGGAAAGATTAAGGCATATTAGAAAGGTATRAAACTCTGAAAAATCTAATGAAAATGCTTTCTGTATTTTGAGTGGAGTCACACTAACACTCAGACCTGTTTTATTTATCCTTTGAAGAAGAGAAACGGGTATTATATCACCTTTAAAAGGAGGAGTCATTACATTGCTTTTAATTTTTATGTATCCTTCAGATGGGATACAGAAGAATAACAATGATAAAAACTCTAAAGGTAAGGAACCTGAGTTAAAATCACACTGTTCAACATTAGGAACCCTTTTTGTTGCCGCACATTGTAAGAAAACAAAGTGTGAAATAAAGCAATTGGAAAAAAATCATTATGTCAGTGACTTCTGATTTTTAAATTGTAAAAGTRGTGTGCATTAAATTCAGTGTGTGCAGGTGCAGTTTTAGTCCATTTGCTTTGTCCATGTCAAGAGGATGCTTTAAGAAATTGATCCCCTAAAACTTGAAATGAGTTAAAATTAGGTATTTGTGCTTCTCAGTGGTATTTGACTTAGAATAGTCTGTTAGATGAGCACAGAATTTGATTGATTTCTCTATGAACAGTCTCCTGCTCTGAAAAGTAAAACCCACACAATTCTAATATTGCAGTTTGTCAGAGTTACTTTGCATTGCTCTGCATGACAAAAGCAGAGACAATACATTTTTCTGATTCTACATCTGAAGCATAAATGGGGGTACATTTAACTTGTTTAACTATAGATGTTTAGTCATAAAACTAATGCAGTTGAAAGAGAAATAATATCATAATTCAATTCCTTTATCATGTTATATCATGATTCGTGATTTAAGTTCTCAGCTATATGTTCTGTGCCTATTCACTAGTTAACTTCGAGTAATTTATGTTAGTTCATGTGGAGTTGGTGAGACACTTTAATTTTCCTAAGCAGAGAAGAGGCTGATTTATCAGGCACTGCAAGTCATCTGCTAGAAAATCTCTGAGCCCTTGTTTTTTTGCACATTGGAGTTGCTCAGGTATTTTGATGATGAGGCTTYGGAAGTACCTTGGATAAATGACACACAATTTTGTTTGGATTAGACAGCTTTAAGCATTTGTRTATAAAACTGTCTGGTGTAAAGACTGGGTAGATTGTTTATTATGTGAAATAGCATCCAAACCTTTCCCCTGTTAGTGTGTATTTGAAACTGAGAAGTGTCAATTCAAATACAGCAGCTAGGCTGCCATACCAACATTCTGGGTGGTGGTGTGTGATTGTGTGTCATAAATTGTGCAAAGCTATGGGGAAGTGACATAATAAATATATATTATAAAAGGTGGGGGTGACTTGGGAAAATTAAGCTATAATTGTCTTGGTGACTCAGTGTAAGTCTTAGTGCTTCATTTCTTAATGCTGACTAAGATGAGTGAGTTGTTGGAAATGTACTGGGATGGAATTTCAGTGTTGTGTTAAAGGAAGAAGAAGCTGTCGAGTTTAAGAACTCTAGGGGCCAGCAGGCATCTGCAAGGGTCTGAACTATGTTTTTAAAGTTTCAGTGAGCATTTGTCTAATTTAATGTAATTAGTTTGTATCTAAATCATCTTATTGGTAAAATGATCACTTTAAGAAAGAACTTGCTGAGACGGTGAGGGCAGACTGTGAGTTTAGTAATTCACCGACAAAGGAATGACTTTGAGCAATCCTTAGATTAATTGAAGAATATTCTGCCATATATATGGGATGTATGGGGGCTTAAATTTTTTTGCTGTAATGCATTTTTTACATGTATACAATGTTTCTTTTTGCTTTCAGGTCTTGAGTATAAACTTACATAAGTTCTAAAAATGGGAAGGATTTTTTTGGACCACATTGGTGGCACTCGCCTGTTCTCCTGTGCAAACTGCGACACAATTCTGACCAACCGCTCAGAGCTCATCTCCACCCGCTTTACAGGGGCCACAGGAAGGGCCTTTCTTTTTAACAAGGTTGGTGAGAAGCTGGAGGAACTGATATTWACTTTTGATAAATGAGTCTGTGGGATTGGAATCTGTCACAAGGTTGAAAAAACTTCTTGGGTAAAGTGTTGCATAATTACTATTTTAACTTCTATTTTTATTTTGTTCAACTGTCTTTGAAGTCAAACTTGACATTTACTGTTGATGGGAAACTTAACTAAATTAGTTTTGTCTGCAATACTGAAAAACTTTAAAGAARACTATATAGAGGCATTAGGCCAAAATGCCCAGAGTTTTAACTTTGGAGACTTCTGTAATATGAACCTCAGATTCACTGTGAGAATATCTTGTGTCTGTCCAAGGGTTTCAAAGGTGTTCACTTCTATACAGTTAAAAAAAGTCTAGATAATATTCTGTTTAATTTCTGGAATTAATTTAAGCTAACAGTAGTCCGGCAACTTCAGTTGCCACAATCAATCACAATCTCTTTTATAAGCAGTAATACTCTGGTTTAGTGTAAGAATTTTTAATTGATCAAATTGAATAGATTTAAATACAGAAGTTACAACTTTTGAGTGAATTGTAGGATTCTTGTAACCTTCCATAAAGACTTGTCCATTAGAYTAATTGAAAAAATTGTGACTATCCTTTGCTTTCTCATAAGGTTCCTGGTCATATAATCCTTGGTGTATTTTAGTTTTGTTTTTTCTTGTAAGCCATTTGGCCATGGGCAGAGTTGATAAGAGCCATCAGTCATGCAAARCTATGTTTTGCTCTAGGATTTCTGGTATCCTGAATCTTGTCAGTAGTGAGAGATTTTTCTCATCCAGTAAGCACTGAATCCTGGGGTTCAAATTTTTTTTATATTAAGTAGCGGGGTTTAATCACAGCAGTTTGATTTTTATCATTTCTGCAGTCAGAAGCTCTAAATCTGAAACAGTCAGGTGGAAAGCTGAGAAAGCAGTGCAGTTGCATGTCTTAGAATCTGCGTATCAGCAGTTTGSATATAGTTCTGACATCAACTTTTCAATGAATTGYACATCCTGTTTTTGTGGTGGTGCTGCAAAAGAAGTTAAAAGTACRTTTTAAACTGCTGATATAGCACTCAAAAAGGTGCATTTTTCATGTCTGCATTCTCAGCCACCGACCCTGCTTTTTCTTAGATAATTATTTCAAAAGCATCACAAGATTTTTGAAGAAGTACTCCTTTTAATGTTTTGGTTCTGAGTTCTGGGAATTGGTGACCACATCAGGTGCTAGAAATGGGTTACATACATCATAACTGGATTAAGATAAATTAATTTACGAGGTGTTCACTGTGAGCTTCTCACCCAGAGTTGAACACAGTACTTTTGCGTGTTTTGTGATAGCAATTCACGTCTCTCTGAGTTAAAACATGAGGGTCTTGCATGGTTGTGAAGCACATCTTTAAGGTACTGCCTTCTCAAGAAGTAGAGTTTTTACATTGCAGTTTTTAGTTCATGTGCAATGCCACAGGCTCTTTCCTTTTAACTTGATGATAGTCATTTACCACATTTTCTGTAGGCAGACTGATCTTTTCTGTCCCTGTGCCCTGTGTGTTTGTCCCAGGTGGTAAATCTGCAGTACAGTGAAGTTCAGGACCGAGTCATGCTCACTGGCCGCCACATGGTTCGAGATGTGAGCTGCAAGAACTGCAACAGCAAACTGGGCTGGATCTATGAGTTTGCCACTGAAGACAGCCAGCGCTACAAGGAGGGCCGCGTTATCCTGGAAAGAGCCTTGGTCCGGGAGAGCGAAGGCTTCGAGGAGCATGTTCCATCCGACAATTCCTGAAGAGGCTCCAGTCTCTTCTCAGGTTCTCTTCAATTGAAACTCAAATATAATAAAATCAACAAAAAAATCTGCTCACATACACTGTCACCTTAGCATCAGAGTCGGATTCATGGACTACMAAGTGGGAAAGATTGTGAGAATATTTCAGATGGAATCTTCCTTTCTTTATTCCTTTTATATTTTACTTTCCCTCCAGCAGCTGTTTGTAGAAAGAATGTTGTGCAGATGCTGTAACCTTTTCTCTCTTTCATTTACATCTGTTAGATTTGAGATTGTATCTACAGATACAGTGTGCTAAAAGGAAAATATTTGCGGGATTTGTCTTTGGTTGGAGAGAAATTCAATGAGGTTTTTTTTTTAGTTTGCACAAACTGATGTCAGCATCAATTTGTTTTAAAACTACCATTGTTTTTTTAAAAGTATATTCCAACTTTTGGCTTAAATTTTTAGTTAGTTTTTGGTTGTTATTTTTTACCCAGCCTTTTCACCTGGTTTGCTAGCTAAAGTAAAGAGATCCGAAATTGTGCTGAGTGCTAAAGGTTCAGTGTTGGTACGGCTTGGGCTGGCCCATGTGCCATATTCTTGTTGAGGTTGATTGGTAGCACAGAGCYCATTATTTCTCGTCATTCTTGACCCAAAGATGTCACCATTCCTTGTTTATTTGTGAAGTCCCATTCACCATGTAAACTGGTGTTGATTGGAAACTATTCTTGAAATAGGGCAAAACTGCTTGGCTTTTTTTAACTTTAACAGATGTAACTTATGAGCATAGTAATAATATAAAGTAATAGCTGTCTGTTTAGTCTTGCATTGCTTACAAATCCAGCTGTGTTTGTAATGATAGGGATCCACTGAGAAACTACTGTTTCAGTAGTAGTTTTTTTTTCGTTTCTCTACTAATCTCATTAAGTTAGGGAATTGCAAATCTTAATTCTTCTTCTTAGCTTTCTTTAAACCCAGAACTTCCTATGTTAAACACAGCTGCTGTGTAAAAGGAGAAGATTGCCAGCATGTTTGTTCATGCCTAGAGTTATGCAATCTGCATCTCTTGAAAAGATTAACGTAAACAGCTTGTTTTCAAATGCTGCTTCTGGTGTTGAAATCTTTATCTTTCAACTTTGTTGAACCTTTTCATTGTGATGTTACATTTTTATCTTTCTGGGCAGCAGTACATGCCAGCCTAGTAGTAACTATGACTTGGATTCCTGCTTTGTTCTAGTAGAGGTCAGCTCTGTTTAAAACAGTGGTCATGCTTGCCTTTTTTAGCAAAAATGCTCTTCATTAACTTAACTCAAGGGTGCCCAAACACTTTCATTGTGTCTTAAGCCATAAGTTAAGATCTCAAGGGCTGAAATTTATTTGAATGTTAGATATGTATGATTTCTTATCCAAGATATGAGTTGGTTGTGGTTTGTTTTCTTATTGGATAAATTGTGGTCAAGGTGAAGCAAGTTACCCACAGATGTAGAAAAGGGGGGAACCCCACCCAACCAAACAGATCTGGGTTCTGACCTTTCAGAATAACTTTTCTTCTCTAGACACAGTTCCATTTCTGAAACTGAAGATGTGGACGGTGAATATGTAGAGTATTTTTCTTAATTTTTTTTGGTTGCCAAGTGGCAATTTGGACACCCCTGACTTGAATCTACTGCCTCTTCCATGTAAAGGTAGCTTTGTTCTAGAAATGTCACACAGAAAGAAAACAGAGTAGATCACATACCAGAGCTGTGCTTGAATCAAGCTGCTTAAACAATAGTGTACTTGTGCCTCAAATGAATCAGTTTTTGCACTGAGTACAGTAGTACCCCATTATCTTATACTCTTGTTCTTCACAGACCCTGGAAGCGCCATTAGCATGGTTCTCTGCAGTACTTTTCTTGTACTTCTGACATTACAGTACAATAAAGTATGTTTTGTCCTGAACTGATGTTTGCTGTCCTTTTAGAGTTATTTTCATAGAGTCTGTCAGCCAAATCACATAACCCATCTTTCATTGCTTGTGTTAAGTTTCTGCAGCACAGTGACAAGYTGTTGACGAGCATCTCTCTCTGTATAGGTGGCAAGAGAGTTCTGTTGATTTTGGAATGTGCCAGGTAGAGCTTCATGCATACCACTTGGACACTTGAATACCTTCAATGTACTGGTAAAGAGAAAACAGGAAATGTCTCATTTAATGGAAGTCTGGATGCCAATTGTCTTTCCATGACTTTGAAAAGACAGCAAGCTAAGCAAAAATGCACATTCTGAAAAGAACTTGAGGATTTGGCTTCTGAAGTAGCTCATGAATTAATGAAATGGGTATTGTATATCTGGACTTTTGTGACTTTTGCCTTCAAATGTTAGGCAGAAACCTGCTAGGAGCTGGTCAGCTTCTAAAGCTGTAGCTGAAGAGCTGAGATGAGAGGATGGTTCTGTTGGTTCGATGGAGACTGAGGCACTTATTCTAACTTACATTAAGACGATTTTGGTAGAATGTTGGTGTGAGATGTTAAAATTACTTTTCACAAACCTTTTGATTGGAAAAACATGTGAATTCATTACAAAGCCCCTGACACTTAAGCAAGTCTGCAGCTTTAAAACGGTAGACTTGGCTTGCTGTTTGAGCTTACATGCTGTTTGTTCCCTCCTGTATTGCTTCAATGACTCTGGGAGAGTTTAGCCTCCTGTATTTTGGCTGCTCCTCCTTGAGACACTTGGTGTGTGAACACAGATAAGTTATCTGTAGGGAACAAGGCCATTGGTTACAGCACAGCAAGAGCCAGAGGAGACACTGCTGTTTGGCATCTGCTGCAGTTTTGTAGTAGTGCAGTAGCCTGGGATTCTCAAACAAGGGCTGGCACAGGAAAATGTGCCACTACAATGATCTTTTGCTTGGCATGTGGTGGTGCCTGAGGTAAAGAAGGTAGCAAGGAAATTGCAGTGCATAACAGACTGCACCGTGCATTCCTGGAGACTCAGAATCTGCTCTGAGGCTACAACTTGGGCCAGCAGCAGTGCTGTGACATTTGCCTGGCATGAGCTGGATTAGAGTTCATGTCACCCATGCTATGATCTCATCCTGTGGGTGTACTCAAAACTAAAATACTTCCTTAAATTTGTAACTACTATTTCAGCAAAACACAGCTTTGTGAAAGAGGAAAAGATCAGATGCTGTGTTTGTGGAGTGTAAAGCATTTTGCTAATGCTCTAAAGGGATGTTAAAAGAACTTGTGAAATAAAGTCTGTGTCTTGTGGCTCTGTTAGAAATGCCCTTGCCTGGGGCTCTGGGGTTGGCTGTGGTCACTGCCACTGCATTATTCTTACAAGGCAAGCTTGTCTCTGCAGACTGCTGCCAGAGCTGTGGAAAAAAAAAGTCAGCAAGTCATGAGTGGATGAACAGGTAAGGAACAGGTGGAGCTGCAGTTCAGGAGGCAGGATTTGCCAGGTACAAGGATGAGGTGGCTGGGAAGGTTCTGGCACTGGTGTGGGAAGAGGCTAGCTGGTCAATGAACCCTCTTTTAGGAAACAAACATTAGTTGTGATGTTGTAACATTCTGCAAAACAAATAGTTTTGTTTCCTCCTGGGGCCTGCCTTCACTTAGAACAACAGTAAATTTTAAAAATACAGGGAAGCTTTCTTTCCTGTGGATCTCAAGGATTTTGCAGACTTCTTGATGCCTGACAAGGATGAAATGCTTCTCTCTTTTTATTTTGCTTGGGGCACTGATAAGGATTGCWCTCCAATCCTGGTTTTGCAGGACTTAAAATAACTGAGCAATTTTGAGGCCCCTCTCTYCATAACCTGGAGTTAAAATTGCCCAACAATTTGAAAAGATTGCTTTGAGTGGTGAGGAGGAGTATGACCTGATKGATAATGTTCCTGTGCAAGCTTTTTTCTTCTTGCAGGAAATCTGAAATATGGCCAAAGAAAATGAGCTCTTGTCAGTCTCATTACATGTTATATGGCAAAGATGTGCAACAGCTGYTGACAAGCCTGGTTTCTACAAGTGTGGAGCCCTTCTGGGCTCGTGGTTCCTTCCCTACCTTTCTCTCATGTAAGAATTTCTGGTAYGTGTAGGAAAGTATGAGGTGAGAAATCTCACATTTACTTTCCAGCCTTTTGTTTACTGATGGTATTGCTCTTACTTGCATGGATTTCTGTGATCCAGTAAAACTGCTGCCAGGCTGCTGCTACCTTTTCACTTGGGTAAAGGCCCTTCTGGCAGAATATTGGTGACTTTATCATAATCTCTCATCCCCAARTCTAAGCAGAGGTTGTTTGGGAATGATGAACATCCTACTCTGGGTAGAGGTGATGTGAAGGAAGACCTCATTCACAGGACACTTCCATTGCTATGCTGCATCTGTTTCCATCTGATGCTATTCTAAGTGTGATTTGCTTAACTTTGTATTGCAGGTCCTCCTTCTAAAAAGGAGGTGACTAAGCAGTCTGTGCCTCTTTAATGTGGCATTTCTCTCTGAAGGACCTGAAATACCTACCATTTGGTACAGAYTGCTCTGTTCCTATTTGACTTGTTCTGCATAAATAAACCCTAGTGCTTGTCTAAGATATGGCCAGAAATCTCTCTGCAGTGGGAGTTAGGATATGGAGGAGAAACGCAGGTGAAAGTGTGTGTGTGAGTGTGTGTAATTCAAGTCTTCGTTGAACCAGTCACTGAAGTAGCAATGGTGGGAGAAATTCCAGATAAAAGCTTGCACCTTTTCTTTTTGCCTGGTGTGGTTTCAGGGAAAGTGGAAATCACTTGGGCATTGTAGAGGATCTAAGGTCCCCTGATAAACAGAGGAGTGGGAACCAGGGCTAACTTTGGTGCAGGCTCTGTGTTATGTTTGGATGAAGGCAGCTGGGAAGTATTTGTCCTTCAACATRGGCTCTGTTTTTGTTCTCATTATCTGAAGCATTTAATACTATCAGGAACCTGCATTTGTTACAGAAGTAAGAAYAGGAGAAAGAACAAAAGGCTGTGGTAGTAATTTGCATTTCCTAGATGTAAGGGGTAGGTGGGAGAGAGAAGGGTGTTCAGATCTTGTATTTTTACGATGCCCATGAGAGATTTGTGTGCTTGCCTGACATCAAGATCCAGCGTTGTTTGGCTCTAGGGCCTGGGGATGTTTTGATATGGGATTTTCCTTCGTCCCTTTCTAAGCATTTAATTTGACGTTGCAAACATTTAACAGGTATTTGAAACTGTAAATTTACTGGATTACAATAGACTGCAGGCCTGTTGTTTGCAGACTAATGGCAGATGTTACAATAAATGTAGTCAGTGGAGTAGGGACATCCCTTTTCTATGAAGGGGTCAAAGCACAATGGCTCATACAAGGCTACTTAGCCAAAGAACTGCCTGATGGCTTTCAGCTGTCTTTAGAGATAACAACCTTCTGTCCTTGAAAGAGTTTGAAAATAAATATTCTAGGCACAGCTACATGGTGAGTATCAAAGGAAGAGGACATTGGTTATTTTTCAGGGGTAGATTTTTGCACACGTGCACAGTCAAAAAGGTGGGATGCTCTGAGTTTGGTGGTGAGAACTCTGCATCCCACAGACTGCAGAAAGTGCCCCTGTGGTTATGTGGTGATGTTTTGCCAATCTTTTTCCCCATTCTACCCATTTTTATTGTCTGTGGTCTRTTCTGTAGTGATTGTTGCACCTTCCGTGCAGTGCAGGATTAGTGCAGCTTAAGGACTCGGGAAAGTGCCTGCTGTTGGCAATATCAGACAGCCACTTATACTAYCCTGTACTATACCAGTACGATGGATTAGTTGTTGCAGCTCAGAGGGACCCATGGATTGTCTATTCTGTGTCTCCCTGCTGAGGAGGGATTAGCTCAGTGATGTACTCAATGAGAGTGCATTCTTGGGATGAACTTCCTCATTGGGGTTTCTTACTGTAGCCAGAAGTACATTACAGAGATACAATTGAGGTCAGAGAAGTAGAATGCTTGAAAAATGACAGATTTCCATTGGGTTGGGTAGCACACAGTTATCCTGTCCCTGCATACGTGCGTCCTGGGGATGAAAGTGGCATGTGATCACAAGAGTGAGGATGGCACCGTCATCACCCTTTAGTAAGGTTTGCACTGAACTTTTGGCTACAGCCTCCACCTCACTGTTCTTCTGGACTGCTGAACTTCTTATTAGTTTCGTTTCTAAAAGCAATTTGCAAATGAACTTTCTGATACACATTTAAGTGGCAAAAGTGAAAGAAACTGAGATTAAGTATTTGTAATTGCTGCCTTCATGACTGGGAGTTGAGCTGGGAACCMCATTTGGTGCAGTAGCCATTACTGCTTAAGCTCCAGGTCTGACTGCTGCTTCACCAGCAGCTGGAGGAAGCTTTTCAGTGAAGGAAGTTGAGYAGATGATAGATGAAGGCTTTAGAGGTTTTCATTTGATGTAAAGTTTCAGTATGGGACAGGGAATTTTATTTTCAGTTTGTATGCTAGTTCTGATTGTGGTTTTTTTTGGTTTTGGTTGGGGTTTTTATTTTTCCTCTTCTGATATGTGGAGCTGGTGAATATTCTGCTCCATGGAGGTAGAGATGGGAAGATGAAAATTACACTGAATTCCCTATCCAGGCTGGCTGACCTTGGGAAGGATCCTGCTCCAGGCATGCTCCCTGTCAAGCAACTGCACCATGATCCATGTGCCWCATTCCTGGGAAAGGGAGGAGCAGYAGGAGGTAGCTGGCTGTCTCTCTCACCCTGCTTCATTTGCTCTAGCAAGCTGCAGGTAAGCTCAGTGCTTCTGCAAGCTTTGGCTGCCTSTCAAACTGGAGGCACAGAAAAACAACAGCTTTTAACACTGTCCAGTGCAAATTTAGGACATCAAAATCCAATGTTATTCCTAAAAATAGACACTAAGCTATTTCCCGCATAAAAAGCTCTTCAGCAGCATTGGTATTTTTATGTCAAAAGTCTGAAGGAGAAGATGGGGGATCTTTGCCACAGGAAGTGAGAGAAAAGCAAAGGCAGAGAAGGATGCTCTACCAGAGGTTTTGCTCTTGCTTGCAGGCAGTGTTGATGCTTAGATATCGGCTCCAGGTGCCTTGGAGAAGGTGATGCTCATAACTGTCTCCYTTACCTGTCCCCTCCTTTCTGCTCCCTTCTCTCCCTGTGTGTTGTCTGCATCCCGCTGTGCTTTGCTCCTCCTGCAGCCCGTGCTYTCGCCGCTTGTCACCTCCCCGCACTGGCAGTGACTCCTCTGTGTCCCTCCTGCCCTGCCCGTGACATCCGTGCCGGKTTTGCAGCCGTGACCTCGTTCCTCCCCGCACGGCAGCAGAGCTTGCGCTGCTGGTGCSGGCTCCTCCTCGGCCCTGCGGTGACAGCCCCGCTGGTGGCGCGGCCGCCTGGTGACCCAGGGACAGGAGGGGCTGTTGCCGGTCCGATTCACCGGGCTGTCACGCAAACAGCACACTGCTGGGGGCGAGGCAAAGCGCTGGCGTGTCCTGGCACCGCGTCTGAAATCGGGTTGGTGTCCCTGTCCCCTGCGCTGCCAGGGAGGCGCGAAGAGCACACACGCACGCACCAAGCGATGCTGCTGCTCTCAGTTCCTGCCCTGGTGACACTGATGCCACAGAGACACGTCTGGAGAAAGCTCTGCTCGTCTCTCCTGCGTGGGGCGGGCACTCAGGGTGTCTGAGGAGCTGAGCTGGAACACTGCACACCCCTCTGCAGACATACAGGTAATGGCAAAAGGTGTCTAYTGGAGYRACGACCCTTCCAAATACCAAGGCCMAGCTCCAAAGTGTTGTRTCACAATTTGTTAACAAACTGGACCCTTTGTTTTAAAAGGGCAGAATCGTGTAAATCCCCTGWGTGTGGTTTTCAGAAATGCTTGTTTCTGGAGGAAGTATTTTAGGACATAATAACGTATCCTGAAGCAGATCTCCAGCACAACTTCAACTGTGTAATGCTTTGTAGGCAAAATCTCAGCCAGCTGAAGAGAGCTGTGTGTTGGCAAGTGCCAAGCAACCTTAATGTAGGAGTCATTTTTCACACAGACACTTCAGTTTGAGGGAAAAGAGAGCCCAGCTGCCAACAAGTGCATCAGTTTGGACAAGGAAATAGAAAACTAGCTTTTTGCCTTTCATTGTGCTTTGATATATCCTTTTAGGATGCACACATGTATCTGGTTTTTCTTGCCTTCGATGAGTAGTTTTCTAAAATCTCTCTGAGGCACATACTTTTGTCCATTTTTTAACATTGGAAAATTGTTCACAGTATTGCCTTAGAAGTGGCTTCATTCAGTGACCTTTTCAAGCACTGATTAGCTGCCAAATAATCAGTATTTGAAAGACTCTGGACTTAATTCTTCTCTCCTTTACAATTTTTTTTCTCTTGACATCAGCCAGCTTCAATAGAGCTACTAATTCCGTGCAGGTTTGGTATGAGTAGAAAGGCATGTATTTATTGTATTGTATATATGAATATGTATTTATGTACAGGGAGGAATCAAATAGACGAGAAATGAAATCATGGTAACTGGTGAATTTTGGTTTTACTTGGCACTGTGCACATGTGCTGAGATACCCAATCTCTTCCCTAAAGAATATCTTCTTTACACCTGCAAGTGTTCTTTAGAGTGTTGTGTGACTTTGCTGTTGCCTTTTAATTTTTCTGTCTGCATCAGATAGAGGATYAGAAAACAACACTTATTATAAAAACACTAAATAATTTCTTTCCATTTTTTAGGTAGCAACATTCCAAATATTAATTCAGTTGTGCCTTATGGCAAGGCTTAGACTGGTGCTGAATTAAAAAGCAATGAAATGGTGTATTTACCTTGAAGAATGATTCCTTTTAAGTCCTGTTACATCAACAAATTTAGGGATCTGCCATCTTAATTTTTTTCCCCACCTTTGCTCCTGTCTTTTGTCTCTATCTGTTCATCACAAGCTGAACATTTATTATTGTGATATCCTTACAAACCACCATCCTCTTTCTTGAAGACCTTTTGCTCACTGTTTTCCCATCCAGTTTACCAAACCCATGACATACTTTATTTTCTTGGCTTGGCTGTTCTCTGCATCCTCTTTCTACCTTACCAAATCCATGTCATTTCTTACTAGATCAAGTAGGGTTCAGAGCTCTTATTGACTTTTTTTTCTAGGTAGGATTGGTGTGAAAATGCCAAAGCCTCAAAAAAGGATCCTCGACAGTCATTCCACTTTTCTGTTTTGAAACCAATCCTGGAAGTTTAAGATTAATGCAAGATCCTTTCCATGKCTCCCTCAACAAATGCAGTAGCTCTGACTGGGCTGCTGCCTCTGTGCTTTGATTGTGTCTGATAACCAACCCCAGCTCACCTTTCATAAAATCCCAAGCTGCCCTGCCTGCAGCTGGTGGGGTGTGATAGAGGTGACAAAATTAATTTCCACAGAGGTGAAGTGAGCAGTTACAGGGACTCCTGAATAGAGATACCATTATTGTCCTCCCTCAGCCTAGGAAACAAAACAAARGAGAATGCTGCAGCTGGGCACTGCAGTGTATCCATAGACACTGGATTGCCTTGCATACTGCTTTCAATATCTTGTTTTATAGAGCAGTWTTTTGTTCTCCTCTGGTATTTTTTGTGACCACACTTCTGAGAGGAGTGCCAGCCACTGTCACATGTCTCCTACATGTCTTGCTTCATGTGTGTGTGGATAAATCCAGCTTCTCTGCAAAGGGCCAGTTCCACACATCAGCTCTGTTTTGAAGATTTCTGCTGGTAACAAAATGCTGTTGCACTCCCTTCCAAATGCATCCATGAGCTGCCCTCGTGGCATGGTGTGAACCCAGCTCAGTGCCAGCTGACTCCTGGGGGCATCTGCATCTCCCTTCCCACCTCAGCAGCTCTGCAGTGAGATGTGCCCATTCCAGTAGYCAAGGTTTGTGTTTCAGAAATGTGAATGTCTGGGGATAGACYGCATGCCATACCTTAGCAACTGTGTTTTAATGAAGAGCTATTTTCTGACAGCACAAGAGAGACTGTGGGAATTTCAGTATCTAGGAATGTTGGGGAGTGAAACCTGAAGCAGAACTTGGCAGCCTGCAAATTATTTATTATCTGGGAGCAAAAGAAGTGTAGGCTGGACTTCCACTGAGTCCCTGTGGCCTGGAGATATGGCCCTGCCTGCTTTCTTGGTCTTTGCCAGATCTCCTCTGCCTAACTTTTAGCTCAGAGGGTTGGGACCCCCTGTCCTTTCTGGGAGAGCCTTTCTCTGAGGAGTGTGCCTGGGCCTCAAGAGGAWCATATGTCCTTAAAAGCTTTTCCTGCAAAATTCTCACTTTATTTTCGCGATTGATCAGAGGCACTAACAAATATGCTTTGATTTGTCCTCACAGAACTTCAGTCAACATTTCCAAGRAGGCTGCAGTTGCAATTTCTGATTAAAGTGTTCCAGCTTTTCCTGATTTGGCTGATATCTATTGGATTTGAGAGGGAGTCACTGTTTGTGACTGACTTGAAGGATTTATAATATCTGACTATGACATTTAGAATAAAATACATCTGCATCACTACAAGTTCTCAGGTGAGATCCCAAGTTTGTATGTGTCTCCTTCTGAAATGAAACTTGGGTCAGGTTCTTCCCAAAACCGTGCATCACCACTGTTTATTGCAACATCAAGCTTTGGGACAGACATTGTTACTCTCATGTTGGTTGAAGAAGTATTTATAGGAAATCTGAASCAACTTTATTTCCCTAGGGTTCCATGCAGAGAATGCACAGATTTGGAGCTTTCCAAGGCAGCTGCCACCTTGAAATAGACCAGGAGAATTCCTGTTGTTCAGGTGACATAATGAGGCTGAGATGCACAAGCAGAGAGAAGCAGTAGCTGTTTTGACTGKTTTTTTTCATGACATCTCTCTTTCTCTGTGTTTCTYTCTGTGCCTCTCCTTAATAATAGATTTTTTTTGGGGGGAGAGAATAGGGGAAGATCAGGGGCCAGCTTSTGGCTGGAGAAGTTGGGATGTACAGCCTGCACAGAGGGTGAACGTGGCTTAATGTCTACATCTGACAGGAACCGATTTAAACATTTCCTCCTGCTCTGCAGAGGGCTGCACTTCAGTGTTAAACRCTGGTGCTTTCCTAGATCTCCCTCCCTGCTGTCCCAAAGGAGAGGGGGAACAAGCACAAGTTAATAGCTGGTGGCCAAAATATTCCCTGTAGATTCAGAAACACTGGATTGAAGTCCTTACCCCAAAATGTGTGGGTAGGGCCTGACATGCAGCATCAAGCTTACCAGAGTTCAAAAAACATTTGRASAACAGTCTCAGGCACATRGTTCTTGGGGTGTGCTGATCCTTGTGGATATTCTCTGATCTTTGCAGACCATAAGCATTGTGCTGTGGGGAAAGCGAGATGCTCTCACCCCACCAGAAACTCTGCTGAGGAGCAGAGCAAAACATATCGGTCAAGCTTGGTTGAATCCAGGACATACTCACAGATTGCTTGGAAGAATCAGCAGTTACCAGTGCTGGGCTACATTTTGTTGCTGAAAAATCCTGCTTGCTTCAAGTGCAGTCAGAAGGACAGCAGGTGGAACAGCCCTGGGAATGAAGGGGCCTCCAGCTGGACTTCTGTCCACTTCTGCCTTACAACCCCTTTTTCCTACAAGATMATTTTTCTTTTTGTCTTTCAAGTTACCTCCATCCTGTGTGAAGTAAGAGGGCTGTGAAAGAGGTAGAAGTTGTCTGTCAAAAGTACTATTTTGTCAACTGAAGAAGCCATGGCAACATAAAGCTATGGCGTGGTTTCCATCACAAGATTAACTTGAGTCAGTTACTGCCTTTGAAACATCTGTGGTGYGGGCTAAAAGTAGACTTTTCTACCAGCATTGAAGGACGTTGAAGGAGTCACAAAAAATAGCCTAAAATAGGGTGAGGAGAACAGGAATATCAGATGGAGGGGGGGGGTGGGACAAGAAGAACAAGAGTGCAACAACTAATGCCTCAAGTTTCCCTGCTTTTGTTGTTGTTATTCTTTTTCAGCCAGACTAACGAGTTCACAGGATATGTTGACTGGTGACATAGTGAGTGGAACCACTGTTGAAACTGTCATTGTTAAGATTCTTAATAACAACAATGCAAGGAATTACCTGCAGGAGTTACACCACTGCTTATTTCTGTTCCCGGGGGCTGGGAGGTTGTAGACTTACCTGAAACATTTTCCAGATGTGTACCAGTTCCTATTTTGACTTTGAACTATGTTATGSTAATTTCTATCCTCCCTGCATTCCTCCTGCTAGGAATGCATCTGTCCACAGACTGGAAATGTGAGAGCATGATAACCAGTTGATATACTGCCTGTGAAAATGCAAACTTTTGTCTTGGAAGGACAAAGTCTATGAGAGACATTTGAGAATTCAGACCTGAAATAGCTGAGATGTAGCAGGGAATATTTTGGAATGGCTTTGTGATGTGACAAGCCAAACAGGCCAGTTTGGGGCCTGCCTGTATTAAGGCAGCCTGCCCCTGGACACATCACATTGTTTGGATGGCTAAACTGCACAAAGGAATTTTATTAAYGAAAAGCATTTCTACAGTGTTTTTCTCTTGAATCTCTGAGTGCTTTAATAGGCTTGGGAGATGCTGGGGAACAACAAACACAGAAGCTTTCCTGTGAGCCTCGCAGTATTTACTTCTATGAATGGAACTTTCCTTACTCCCTTTTTATTCAGACATCAAAAGGAAAAGAACAACAGAACAAAGGGAAAGGCTGAGGCTTATGCAAAATATTTTTCCCTATCATTTTTGCCAAAGAAAAGAAGAAAGGAAACAAATACCATTGGATAAAGTGTAAATCTTTTTTCCCCTTACCTTGTTCTRGACACACTTTCAACACTTCAGTGTAATTAGGCACAAGGTACTGAAATGATTATATGTGAGACCTAAGAGACAGTGCTGTGGTTCAGTGTTATTAGGCAGTAGGTACTGAAATGGTTTACATTTTAGATCTAACAGAAAATGTTGTACCATTCTTTTAACAGATACTTTGATGTTGATTTGAAATTTGGGGAATATGRCTTCAAATTATTTAGTCAAAGGCCATCTAAGATAATGTGCAGAAGACAGGAAGAGAGTTAATGTTTCAAGGGTCAGGTGTGCAGGGATGTGTGAAACACTTGGTGCTTTTAAGATGTGCCAGAATGTCTAATCCCAAGGCCAKGAAGGTAACTCAGCACACAGGAATTTGGATGATAAAACGAATTGATGACTGCTGTAATTAAGAGGAATTTTAAAGTCCCCTTAAAAAGAAATTAAGGCTCGGCAGTGTTGGTAGGAGATCACTGTCAGAGGGATGCAAAGTACCSTGGAGGAGGGTGAAGAAGGGTGGGGAATCTCTGAGGTTGCTGAACACAAGTGTGGCTGTGCTGGGCTCACTGGCTCTGTGCTCACACAGCCACACGTAGCAGGTGCTGCTGTTCCAGTGCCTGACTTGGGGAATCCAGGGAGAGGTTTGGAGGGGTGCAGTGAGCACAGAGACAAGTGAGAGGTTTGGGTACCTGCTTGTTCTGAAAATCAGATTCTGGTATTCTTAGACAAGCTGGCTTTGTAAATACTAACCTTGCCAGTTTTTGGTGCCTTGTCCGAGTACCTGTAAGAAACAAAGTTCTTGGGTTTGTGATTTTTTAAATTAAAATCTCCTCCCTCCTCTTCCCCTGATGTGTATTCTCTTACTCTTCATAAGGAGTGTACATAGCCTTGGCTGGTGAGATACCTCTTCATCATCTCTGGAACATTATCCTGTGATGAAACTCCACTGATAGGGAGCTCAGGAAAATTGTGTGGTAGACCCTGAATGAGAAGGTGTGTAAAAGTCAATGCCAAGATAAAGTAAATCCTTTCAAATTCCCTTCTTGGCAGGCAAGTATCTGACTAGGAGCCTGATASACAGAAACATTTCTCTGGGCATGGCTGGTAAGGGGTGGCTCTCAGCGCTSTACCACCTGTGCCACACTGTGCTCCAGGGTGACTCTCCCGAGGGCTGGTGGCAACAGCAGGGACTAAGCTGGCTTTCTGCTGGAAGTCAGGACTTTAGTAACTAAGTATTTATGAAGGCAAGTGTCAGATATGTGATGCAGCAGCTGTGTCGCACAGCATGAAGTCTCTGTCACCCATTCTCCCGAGGGCTAAGTCTGGGGTGGACCATCACAGCTGCCAGCAGCTCTGTGTCCCCATGCAGTGGGCAGTGTCCCTGAACTCTTCACTGCAATGAAGAACTGGAGGACTGGGGAAGTAGAAATGCAAGGSTGTAAGCAGGTTTCCTGACTGAACCTTTGCCCTGGTTCCTAAAGCAGTAATCACTGTGTAATCTCTGTGATAAACCAGTTTGTGTGCTGAAGAAAGAATCCAGACTGGCCATGAAAGGTCTTGTAGCCCTGTGTGTGCTACASACGTGTACAATTCATACCCCACCATTTGTCTTTTGCATGGCACCTCTACGGGAATGTAAACCTTCCATCTGCTCTGCAAACACTGCTCACAGTGGCAGAACCTGTTTCTCTCCTGTAGCTTTTGTAAATCAATGGCTGCTCTTCTGACCTGACCCAGATTTGTACTCCAGTTATTCCCAGGTGGGATGGAAGAGCCAGCAGTTTGCTCTGTGTTTGAACAACATTGTTCACATCCTAAAATATCAGAGACATGATGCTCTGTACATGGCCCACTGGTGTCAGAGGTAGGGCTTGTTCACACTGCTTTTTGGTACCTGTGAGCCTGTGCTCTGGAAATTGGGCATTTCATGGAATTATCTGCACTGTGAGGAGAGAGATCATTTGATCATTTGTTGAGGAAGTGGCAGCACTGCAGGGAAAAGCCAGGAAGGCCTGAGCTTGATTGTGTAGCCTAAAAAGACAAGGAAGAGTTACACTCAACTAGATCCAGTTCTCTTTTATTTAATACCCAAGATGGTTTGCTCATCTTTCCCTCCATCATTATTTCAGATTGCATGGGAGCCAATGTTGTTTTACTATTACTTTGGCATTTATGTTGGCCAGAGAAACAGAGCTAAAATGAGAAGACATTTAATTTATTGTTAGTCTACTTAAAAGTTTTACCAGAGTGCTCAGAGAGTACTCATCAGTTACAATGAGGCTAAAAATGATAAACAGTATTACCTAAAATATTAGTGAGAAAGGGTCAAAACTAACACACAAGAGTTTTTTAGCTGCTGCAGCTTTTCAMAGGCTTTGCTCACCCTTCCACTCCYAGGGGACYAGATTCAGACATGCTGTCCATCCCCCAGGAGAAGGGAGAGGACCACAGGTGTCACGGGCCCAACAAGTCCTTTGCTCCAGCAGCACAATGACAGTGGTGGGATRGTGGTCATGGTGGTTCTGCCTCCTCCTCTGCTGGAGTCCACCTGGGGCTGTTTCTGCCCCATCTTCAAGGCTCCCCTTGCAGTGCTCCTCAGTCCCCAGAGCTGGGTGCATTGCACTGACCCTCCAAGCAGAGCTGTGCACACCTTGCAGAGCTGCTCCTGGCCATCCTTGCTGTTGAGAGCRATGTTTTCCAGCCCCAGGATCACAYTTCTCTGTTGCTGCAGCAGCTGCCACTGGGGGAATAGTTCATAGCACCGGTGCTGCTGGTTCCCTGCATGTCCCAACCAAAGCAAGGTTCACAAATCTCTCTCTCAGGTTTTGCAGCATCAGTACAGAGCCTGTGGCCTGTTTCTGGCAGTGCCCAGGCTGTGTTTCGTGGGCTATAGGCAAACACAGCCCTTCTGCCAGCCCATGGGCACAAGGTGTCACACACGAGTCCAGCAAGGACGTTGCAAACCCTCCTGTGGCTCAAGGCTCCTCACCAGGACCGAGCAGCTGATCTTCTTGGAGGCATTTGCTCTTTCCTATCTGGTCTTGCCTCGTGTGGGTCTGAGGGTGGCCTGTAGCTCTTGACTTTGGTGCATGGCTGCTGCTTGGTTTACATAGTATTTTATTTAATACCCAAGATGGTTTGCACAATTAWCTGAATTCTTGGAATTCCCAGGATTACACTTCCACACTTGACAGCCAATTAAAAAATTCAGTAGGTGATGGGAGTGCCAGCAAGGAAGGATTTACACCAACTATGATGGCCATCATCTTTTGTTGCTGTTGTAGTAGGAGCAACTTGCTCATTCTTGTGACATACTGCAAACCTTGCTTTGGTGCCCTTGAGACTACAAAAGTTACAGATGGATGCCTTAATCTGCAACAACTGATCAAAACCTAGCCCAAATGTTACTAGGCTTTGTTCAGTACACAATTTAAAAGTTTCTAGCAATTTCAATGTYACTTCTAAAAGTATTGTGTAAAATCATACATTTAAATTAAAGTTACGTTAAACGCTTATGCATTACCAGACAACTCAGACATGCAGAGGTGATTTCAGGATGCTGGGGATACACACAAACACAGCTGGATCTCATGTAAGCGATTGCATTCCTGCTGGAAACCAAAGGATATATTTCATATTCACCTCTGGCTAGACCCAGTTCTAAACTGATTGTCTTTTTGTAAGTAATTTGCGKTTTGAAGTGCTTCTTGCTTGCTGGTGTCCCTCCAGGGAGGCAGCTGGGAGCACTCCACCTTGCTGGGCCGCTCAACATGGCCACTGTGCAGCTCTCATCACAGGAACCTCCTGCTGTCAGTGTCTAAAGTCACCTCATTATCTCCTACATTGCAAAGTAAAATTACCACTACATGTATCATCCATGCATTCARTGATTTCATGTCCCTGTCACTGGGGACGTTTAATTTTCTACCTATCCCAGCCCTATCAATTTATACACAGGTGCTCTAAATGAAACACTAAGCCATGCTATGAAGTTGTCCCAGTACTGCAAAACTACACTAACTGTGTATAAAAATTATAYAAATTTATAAAATATAACTCACCCTACTAGAAATTTCTATACTCGATTTGTTCATCTTTGCTTCTCATAGTACATCAAAGTACTATGTTTCTCAGCTGTGTGTTTCCTGTCAATCAAGATCACTATCAATAATAGGAAGTATGTCCATACTCATCAAGGAAAACAAGATTTCTCTTTTTTGGAGATGGTGGCCCCTTTAAAATGGGTCTACCTTTTCCTTGTCACCACAATTTGTTAATTCTTTTATCTTATTTGAACTTCAGGAACAGCAACTGCTCTAAAAAAGAGATTATATTTTTCAACACATCTATGCATGTATGATAATAAAGCAAAATAAAAGCAAGAAAGAAAGCACTAAGCATAATACAATTAATAATATCTGTAACTTGGAATTGTTGCTTATTTTGCTGTGCTACCTATGGAAGACAAAAGAGCAAAGATTGTTATGAATAGTTATCTCAGTTAACCAAGGTAGAAAACATTTACACCCATAGAACTTTTAATGATATTAAGGATCTAATAAACTGCATCTTCATGTATTTTTAAACAATTTATTATTTTATACAATCTATTACCTTATGTTCTTAAACAGTTGCTCACCAATCCTCCATCATAATTGTTGCAGTTGGCTCCATCTTATCTCTGTAACAGAACTTTATATTTTAATTAAAAATCATTACATTAATGTATATACTTTACCATGAGAGATCTTTTAAATTGCACTTTTTCTCCACTCTAAGAAAAAATGCTGGTGCTAGCACATGAACAATAATCATTCATTACAGATTTAACTTTTTCATTTCAGGGTGAATTCTGTCCCAAGTCAACAAGAATATTTTATCATTAAAAACTATCCCCTCAAACCTTTATARGTACATGCATAATCTGCCATTTTCCCAGCTTCTAACTTTCTAAGCATTGGTAGCAATTAGTTCTCATTCTTTTGTTTCAATCCTTTTCTCCTACCACTCTCAAATTTCTTTGCTGCATGTACTTCCACACACTTATGTGAGAACATACTACTGAATTTAACAATACTAATGCTGAACATGAGTTGCTTCATTGTGTTGGCACCTCTTGAATTTTCTCTGTGTGTGCCTCTTGATTTATCTGCTTTACCTCTGACAACAGGCAGATATTGTTTTTTTTTAATGGTAGGGKTTTTTTTCTGTTTGTAAGACCAAACCCTTCTGGATTGCCTACAGAAGACCAAGAGAGAAAGTGTTACTCTTTTCTCCTTGCTTCACCCTCAGGGTTTATACCAATGCTTGGGACTCCTGTAACCTTGTTTGCACAGCCCTTCATCCCCGGACCTCATTCCCAGTCTCACTGCTGCACATCACTGCTCACAAACGCTGCAGCCCAGCTGGTATCATAGCTCTACTGTTTTACCTAAAAGACTTCTCTTTTCCCAAAACAGCTTCTGCTGACTTGGCCTGAGCAGCATTTGGTAGCCCTGCCCAGATTCAGTGCAGCAAAGCAGGTGCCAGGGGAGCCAAGGCAGAGCTGAAGCAGTCTCTGCTTTACTGCAGCCCTGACTGTTCTGCTGGAAAAGTCAACTTGTCCCTCTTTGTTTCTCTTGTAAAAATAAGCAAACCCAAAACCTCTTAACACTTCACTGCTCCTGCATTTCCTACGTCAGAGGAGCCTTCCCAATTTGCATCAGACACAGCCTGGTGCCCCAGCTTTGTATGTGACACAGATGATACCTCAGGGGCTCTGCTTCCCATCTCCCAGCRGTCCCAGTGTGGGAGCCTTCCCCAGTGGTCTGGTTTTGGTCTGACCACGAGCCTGGGGAAGAGGGGGACTGTCTGTCCTAAGCTGTGACTGGGAGGGCAGGAGCCCCAGGCTCACTTCCCCCTCCTCTCCCACTGATCTCCAGCAGGCGATCCAACAAAACCCTGGTGGGAGCATTATCCCAGCGGGCCATATCCTCCCCCTGCTTCCGAAGCTCCCTCCATATGTCCACTCGCATSGTGCTTAACTCCCTCCTGGCTACGGTATTTTGTACTGCGAATCGGGGGGCTACACCATACTGCCACTGTCTCCTGCCCTGCCACCTTCCTTTCCTCCCTTTTCCTGAAAAGGGGCTCTGGGGGGTCACACCAGCAGAGGCAGTGGCCTGCAGCACCTCTGGGTCCCTCATATCCCTGGAGTTTTCCCTTCCTCTGCTGCCCCTTCCTCCCGCAGATCCCCCTCTGTCCTCCCTTGCCCAGACACCACGTGCCGACTGCTCTCTCCTTCCTTGGATGCTCCTGGGTTTCAGCTGATGAGGAGCTGGGTCACTGGTGGTTGTTCCCTCTGTGAYAGCTTTTTCTGCCTGTGGCTGCACATTTCCCTCACCTCCCTGCTCTGCTACTTCCCTCTCCTTTTTCCCAGCCACTGGAGCACGGGTAAGTGAAACAGGATTTGCTTTAAATTTTTCTGGCATCTCAAAAACTAGTGCCAGAGGGCTTGCAGGCTTACACTCTTCTGTGGAGGCACTGCCATCTGAATTAACCCATTTTTTTCTGTCCCAGTGCTCACCATCTCTTTGGTGGGGTGTTTCTGTAGGGGCTGTGACAGCACTGTGCTTTGCCTCTAATGCAGCTTTTAACATTTCCATCTTGACCTCACAGGCCTGGTGGTCTGTGACCCTCTCTTTTAGGAACTGTATTTTTTGCACCAATAATCGGATTGCTCTTTGTGCCTCCTCTACAGCTTTTGTACTGATGGCTACTTTTTCCTTCAGTGCCTGATTTTCATTCAAAATGGCCTTTTTTTGTTCACACACCTCTTGATACTGGAGAACAATTCGCACTTGTTCCATGGCCACAGCTCCTTCTCGAGTTTTACCCTCCTCTAGTTTAAGTTGCTGAGCCTTTCTTTCTTCTTTCAGTTTCTTGTTTTCCTCCCTTAGATTCTGAATTTCTACCTGGGCTGCCTGTTTTTCTTCAGCTATGCTTTTGGCAACTAACCACAGAGCCCATGCTGCTGCACATTTTAAGGATTTTCGGGAGAAGAGTTTAGACTTGGTCATCTCTTTTAATTTGGCAAACTCTAGGTCAGCCTGCTGGATACTTCTGCAAGAGTTTGGACCCCAGGGGTTTGGTCCCCACTGAATAACCCAATTTGCCAGCTCTGACATCTTTTTGTCTCTTCTAAAATTTTTTTTGACTTTACAGAAAGGTCTGTTTAAAACTACAGCTCAAGCAGAATGAGAGAAGACAGCAGAGCCTCACCCAAATCTGGGCTTTTTTTTCTGTTGTTTTTCTAGAGCACTTCTTCCCTCCAGAAGGTTTTCTCAACCAAGAAATCCCCTAAGCAGGGATTTCTAATTTATCTCTTCTCACATACAAGCAGAGAGCTTTCATTCCTTCGTCCAAGGAGGGTTAGAGGAATCCCTCAAGCATTTCTCTTCCCTAAGCAGAAGGAAGAAGGCTTTCAAACCTGCTAGATTTCTCACCAGTATTTTCAACAAGTCTGTGTTGCCCCCAAAACCGGATGCTAGGCTTCCAGCAAGACACTTGAGGCTATGTGAACAYCCAGTAACCTTGTTGCTGGTTGCCCCTGACTGCCACAGGATGACACCGAAAAAAAGGCTCTCCCAGAATGGCTACTCACAAAAATGCCACAAGGGCTCCCTGGAGGGCTGCTGCCTTCTCTGCTAGTTCTGTGCACCACAGCTTGTGCCTTTATGTGAGTTTGAGAAACACACCTTACACGGGAGAACCTGCTGTTTGACTGCTTCAGAGTTTTAACAGCCTGATCAAAGAGTGCTCATCAATCCACTTACAATGCTGGGTGATATCATCTAGAGTATTAGAGAGAAAAGAGATAAAAGGCAAAAATACCTCATTAGTATCAAACCCACCCCCTCCCTTACTTGCTGTGTGTTTCCCCAGTTTATGCTCACCCCTCTGCTGCCCAAGGATGGCTGCAGGAGTCCTTCTCCTCCAAGGAGCACGATGCTGATGGCAGAATCCCTCTGTCAGCCTCTCCAGGCTGCTGCTGCTGGTGGGATTCTGTCTCCTCCTCTGCTGGCCCCCACCTGGGGCTGTCTGTACACTGCCTCTAAGGCTCCCGCTGCCCTGCTCCTCAGTCCCCAGACCCGGTGATGTCGGCACTGACCCTCCAGGCAGAGCTGTGCACACCTTGCAGAACTGCTCCTCACCCTCCCTGCTGCCCCTGAGTGGACTTTCCCAGCCCCAAGGCCAAGTTCCTGTTGATGCAGCAGCTGCCCATGGGGGAGTAGCTCACAGTATCGGGGCTGCCACTATCAGCCTGTGCCAGATTTCAAGGCCCCACTGCCCTCCCCTACCTGTGATTTTCYTCCTGGCTCAGGGAGAGATTGCTGTGCTCCTGCTGCACTGCAAAAACACAGCCAAGCCATGCTGCTGGAGGCCTTTCAGCATCCTTTGGGCCAGGTGAAGCAAAGCTGAGTGCTGATGAGTGAGGTCCCTGAGTCCTTCAACCATTGCTGCAACAGAAACAAAGCAAGTTCCAACCTAAACAAGGCTGGCCAACCCCATGGCCAACCTCTGGCATAGTTTGCGGGTCATGGGCATGCACTGCACCACCATCACCCTACTGTGTTGTTCAAGAGCCCTGTGCTTTGCTATAGCAGTAACAGAAAAGGAGGTGCAAAGGCCTTGTGCTTTACCCTGACCATCACTGATGCTCCTTAGCATTTTCACCAGGTGCTGCAAGGAAAGCAGTGAGTTTTTGAGGACTCAGTGGTAATGTGGGSGGTGGTCTGACCTGCCCTATGGCCAAAGAAATGCATCAGGCAAGGGCAATAATCCTACAGAGAAACAATYCCTCAAATAAGCGAAACCAAAGAAATATTTGAAGTTCAGCAGTTATTAAAACACATAAATCCCTGCTCATAAACCCCACCGTCCCCACAGATCAATGCTTTGAGAGACATCTGAAGCTTTGTAAACTATARGAGGTAATAGGATTAAAGCTCCAATGTGACAAGACAGCTAATTTTTAATTATTTCTAACTCCTTTCTAATTTCTGCTTCATCCTGAATATTTAAAAACCTTTCCAAATGTATTTCACAAGTTTCAATAACAACCTAGTAACTGGATGTGGCATTAGAGCAATTTATAATCACCTCCCAAAATGGAGATCTAAATTAATCTTTCTACATCTCATTAGTTTAGCTATCAGAGATCTTTTACAAGATAATTGGCTTTCAGTGGCTTTAATTTAATTGAATTTATTAATATCTTACATTTATATTTCATAGATGCTGTTTTAATTATTGAACTGATACATCTCGGAAACATAATTCTTTTATACAGCATCAAACTTTTGCTTTTAGGGCTCTAGAGCCTTTTAAAGATGTTTTAATGATAAATAATAAGTCCTTGTTTGTGTTTGCCTTTAGAGTGGATATCAATTTGCTTTTGCCTTAGGTTCTCGCAGAGGAAAATTAGATCTCATTTYGGAACATCCTGTTTTGCAGATGAGGCTGCCTTTATTGTTAAACCAAAGCTTGTTCTAACTTTGTAATGCTATAAAAACACAAACAAGGGAAGCAGAAGTAGCAGAAAGAATACGGAATAAGGAGGAATTCATACCTGGAATAAGGAAGCCGATTCATACCTGGCTGGTATTTGTGTAAATTATTCAGTGGGCAGCAGAGTTAGKGAAGCCAAGTCTCCCACAGTGTTGTGTCCCATGGCTGAGCTCCCCAGTGCTGGGGCAAAAGCTGCGCTGCCCAGAGCTTCTCTCACACCCATCAGGTGCTTGCTCTTCCTACACTCACAGCACTAGCAAGCTCTGGAGGACTCCCCACCATCCCCTTGGCTAATTAACTTGCAACAACACAGTATTTGGAGACTTCCAGCCTGCCAAAACTTTGGCTAAAATGTCCTCACCAAATTGGTGAGGTAGCAGATTGCACAACTGACCCCAAGAACATCCTTCCCTCAGTAAGCAGCCTAAAAATATGTTCCCTACTAGAGCAGAATAGCAACGTTGAAACATCTGACAGTAAATGTGATGATAATTGATGCTTAATGAATAATCCAGGGCAGTTTTAATATTTAACTTCACAGAATACCTTTCATCCCCAGGAGCTAAACCAATTTATAAAAGGTGTACTCTTACCCTGCAGGGCCTTCTTTCACCATTAAATCCACTGTTCCATGGGGACCAGCTACACGACTGGCTGGTACTGGGCAGATTGCACAGCACTGCAGCAGAGAGGGGCTTTGTCCCTTTATCCTGCTCCAGAACCTGCTTGGAGTGAGATCCCTGCAACACCTGGGTCAGGGCAATCCCAGAGTACAGACAGGGAGAAGAATTCATTGAAAGAAACCCTGACGAGGACTTGGGGCTTCCCAAATAGCTCCATGTGAGCTGGCAGTGTGCACTCACAGCCCAGAAAGACAAACAAATCCAGGGCTGGATCAGCAGCAGTGCTGCCAGTAGGCTGAGGGAGGGGATCTTGTCCTGCTCTGCCCTTGTGAGGCCCTGCCTGGAGTGCTGTGCTTGGTTCTGGGGTGCAGCAGAAGAACATCACAGACCTCTTACCAGGGGAGGGGAAGAAAGATGCTCAGAGGGTTGGAGGAGCTCTCCTATTAAGACAGRTTGAAAGAGCTGGGGCTGTTCAGYCTGGAGAAAAGAAAGCTTCAAAGAGACCCTAGAGCACCTTCCACTACTTAAAAGGGGGATAAATAAAATGAGGGAGATWGAGTTTTTAAATGGGCATATTGGAAGAGGACAAGGAGRAATGGTTTTTAACTAAAAGAGGAGAAATTTRGATTAKATGTTAGGAARGARYTCTTTGCTTRGAGAGTGGTGAGGCACTRGAACAGGTTGCCCACAGAGGCTGTGGATGCCCCTTCCCTGGAGATGTGCAAGGTCAGGCTGGATGGGRCTTTCAGCAKSCAGGTCTAGTGGAAGGYGTCCCTGCCCATGGCAAACGTTTGGAATTAGGTGACCTTTAAGGCTCCCTCCAACCCAAACCATTCTAYGCTTCTRTGAATTTACCTCGGSCCTGTGACTGTCAGAGGCTGTGATCCAAGGCCTCACAGAGCTGAGCACTTCCAGTTTTGTGGTGGGAATGCGTTTCCACCCCTCACCTACCCTCCAGGGGCCACTTTCCAGGTGTGTGTTGTGCTCCTGAGCGCTGCCCACGGAGAGCTTTGCTCCGACTGCCGCAGGAGCAGCCGAGGGGCCACAGAAGCTGTCGGGTCAAGACCCCCCCTCTCCCACCCAAAACGCGGAGATAAGCTTGGGCAAGAAGCCCTTGCTGACCCCTCATTCCTCCGTTTCACCCGCACCCCTCC